>NC_056454.1:48074846-48169846 GCF_018296145.1 Oncorhynchus tshawytscha
CTATTATATTACGACAGACCAGCTAGATCTACTGTCTCTATTATATTATGACAGACCAGCTAGATCTACTGTCTCTATTATATTATGACAGACCAGCTAGATCTACTGTCTCTATTATATTATGACAGACCAGCTAGATCTACTGTCTCTATTATATTATGACAGACCAGCTAGATCTACTGTCTCTATTATATTATGACAGACCAGCTAGATCTACTGTCTCTATTATATTATGACAGACCAGCTAGATCTACTGTCTCTATTATATTATGACAGACCAGCTAGATCTACTGTCTCTATTATATTATGACAGACCAGCTAGATCTACTGTCTCTATTATATTATGACAGACCAGCTAGATCTACTGTCTCTATTATATTATGACAGACCAGCTAGATCTACTGTCTCTATTATATTACGACAGACCAGCTAGATCTACTGTCTCTATTATATTATGACAGACCAGCTAGATCTACTGTCTCTATTATATTATGACAGACCAGCTAGATCTACTGTCTCTATTATATTATGACAGACCAGCTAGATCTACTGTCTCTATTATATTATGACAGACCAGCTAGATCTACTGTCTCTATTATATTATGACAGACCAGCTAGATCTACTGTCTCTATTATATTATGACAGACCAGCTAGATCTACTGTCTCTATTATATTATGACAGACCAGCTAGATCTACTGTCTCTATTATATTATGACAGACCAGCTAGATCTACTGTCTCTATTATATTATGACAGACCAACTTCTCTATTATATTATGACAGACCAGCTAGATCTACTGTCTCTATTATATTATGACAGACCAGCTAGATCTACTGTCTCTATTATATTATGACAGACCAGCTAGATCTACTGTCTCTATTATATTATGACAGACCAGCTAGATCTACTGTCTCTATTATATTATGACAGACCAGCTAGATCTACTGTCTCTATTAAATTATGACAGACCAGCTAGATCTACTGTCTCTATTATATTATGACAGACCAGCTAGATCTACTGTCTCTATTATATTATGACAGACCAGCTAGATCTACTGTCTCTATTATATTATGACAGACCAGCTAGATCTACTGTCTCTATTATATTATGACAGACCAGCTAGATCTACTGTCTCTATTATATTATGACAGACCAGCTAGATCTACTGTCTCTATTATATTATGACAGACCAGCTAGATCTACTGTCTCTATTATATTATGACAGACCAGCTAGATCTACTGTCTCTATTATATTATGACAGACCAGCTAGATCTACTGTCTCTATTATATTATGACAGACCAGCTAGATCTACTGTCTCTATTATATTATGACAGACCAGCTAGATCTACTGTCTCTATTATATTATGACAGACCAGCTAGATCTACTGTCTCTATTATATTATGACAGACCAGCTAGATCTACTGTCTCTATTATATTATGACAGACGAGGTAAATTTACTGTCTCTATTATATAATGACAGACCAGCTAGATCTACTGTCTCTATTATATTATGACTGACCAGCTAGATCTACTGTCTCTATTATATTCTGACAGACCAGCTAGATCTACTGTCTCTATTATATTATGACAGACCAGCTAGATCTACTGTCTCTATTATATTATGACAGACCAGCTAGATCTACTGTCTCTATTATATTATGACAGACCAGCTAGATCTACTGTCTCTATTATATTATGACAGACCAGCTAGATCTACTGTCTCTATTATATTATGACAGACCAGCTAGATCTACTGTCTCTATTATATTATGACAGACCAGCTAGATCTACTGTCTCTATTATATTATCTACTGACAGACCAGCTAGATCTACTGTCTCTATTATATTATGACAGACCAGCTAGATCTACTGTCTCTATTATATTGACAGACCAGCTAGATCTACTGTCTCTATTATATTATGACAGACCAGCTAGATCTACTGTCTCTATTATATTATGACAGACCAGCTAGATCTACTGTCTCTATTATATTATGACAGACCAGCTAGATCTACTGTCTCTATTATATTATGACAGACCAGCTAGATCTACTGTCTCTATTATATTATGACAGACCAGCTAGATCTACTGTCTCTATTATATTATGACAGACCAGCTAGATCTACTGTCTCTATTATATTATGACAGACCAGCTAGATCTACTGTCTCTATTATATTATGACAGACCAGCTAGATCTACTGTCTCTATTATATTATGACAGACCAGCTAGATCTACTGTCTCTATTATATTATGACAGACCAGCTAGATCTACTGTCTCTATTATATTATGACAGACCAGCTAGATCTACTGTCTCTATTATATTATGACAGACCAGCTAGATCTACTGTCTCTATTATATTATGACAGACCAGCTAGATCTACTGTCTCTATTATATTATGACAGACCAGCTAGATCTACTGTCTCTATTATATTATGACAGACCAGCTAGATCTACTGTCTCTATTATATTATGACAGACCAGCTAGATCTACTGTCTCTATTATATTATGACAGACCAGCTAGATCTACTGTCTCTATTATATTATGACAGACCAGCTAGATCTACTGTCTCTATTATATTATGACAGACCAGCTAGATCTACTGTCTCTATTATATTATGACAGACCAGCTAGATCTACTGTCTCTATTATATTATGACAGACCAGCTAGATCTACTGTCTCTATTATATTATGACAGACCAGCTAGATCTACTGTCTCTATTATATTATGACAGACCAGCTAGATCTACTGTCTCTATTATATTATGACAGACCAGCTAGATCTACTGTTATTATGACAGACCAGCTATTATATTATGACAGACCAGCTAGATCTACTGTCTCTATTATATTATGACAGACCAGCTAGATCTACTGTCTCTATTATATTATGACAGACCAGCTAGATCTACTGTCTCTATTATATTATGACAGACCAGCTAGATCTACTGTCTCTATTATATTATGACAGACCAGCTAGATCTACTGTCTCTATTATATTATGACAGACCAGCTAGATCTACTGTCTCTATTATATTATGACAGACCAGCTAGATCTACTGTCTCTATTATATTATGACAGACCAGCTAGATCTACTGTCTCTATTATATTATGACAGACCAGCTAGATCTACTGTCTCTATTATATTACGACAGACCAGCTAGATCTACTGTCTCTATTATATTATGACAGACCAGCTAGATCTACTGTCTCTATTATATTATGACAGACCAGCTAGATCTACTGTCTCTATTATATTATGACAGACCAGCTAGATCTACTGTCTCTATTATATTATGACAGACCAGCTAGATCTACTGTCTCTATTATATTATGACAGACCAGCTAGATCTACTGTCTCTATTATATTATGACAGACCAGCTAGATCTACTGTCTCTATTATATTATGACAGACCAGCTAGATCTACTGTCTCTATTATATTATGACAGACCAGCTAGATCTACTGTCTCTATTATATTATGACAGACCAGCTAGATCTACTGTCTCTATTATATTATGACAGACCAGCTAGATCTACTGTCTCTATTATATTATGACAGACCAGCTAGATCTACTGTCTCTATTATATTATGACAGACCAGCTAGATCTACTGTCTCTATTATATTATGACAGACCAGCTAGATCTACTGTCTCTATTATATTATGACAGACCAGCTAGATCTACTGTCTCTATTATATTATGACAGACCAGCTAGATCTACTGTCTCTATTATATTATGACAGACCAGCTAGATCTACTGTCTCTATTATATTATGACAGACCAGCTAGATCTACTGTCTCTATTATATTATGACAGACCAGCTAGATCTACTGTCTCTATTATATTATGACAGACCAGCTAGATCTACTGTCTCTATTATATTATGACAGACCAGCTAGATCTACTGTCTCTATTATATTATGACAGACCAGCTAGATCTACTGTCTCTATTATATTATGACAGACCAGCTAGATCTACTGTCTCTATTATATTATGACAGATGATCTAGTCCTATTATAGACAGACCAGCTAGATCTACTGTCTCTATTATATTATGACAGACCAGCTAGATCTACTGTCTCTATTATATTATGACAGACCAGCTAGATCTACTGTCTCTATTATATTATGACAGACCAGCTAGATCTACTGTCTCTATTATATTATGACAGACCAGCTAGATCTACTGTCTCTATTATATTATGACAGACCAGCTAGATCTACTGTCTCTATTATATTATGACAGACCAGCTAGATCTACTGTCTCTATTATATTATGACAGACCAGCTAGATCTACTGTCTCTATTATATTATGACAGACCAGCTAGATCTACTGTCTCTATTATATTACGACAGACCAGCTAGATCTACTGTCTCTATTATATTATGACAGACCAGCTAGATCTACTGTCTCTATTATATTATGACAGACCAGCTAGATCTACTGTCTCTATTATATTATGACAGACCAGCTAGATCTACTGTCTCTATTATATTATGACAGACCAGCTAGATCTACTGTCTCTATTATATTATGACAGACCAGCTAGATCTACTGTCTCTATTATATTATGACAGACCAGCTAGATCTACTGTCTCTATTATATTATGACAGACCAGCTAGATCTACTGTCTCTATTATAATATGACATACCAGCTAGATCTACTGTCTCTATTATAATACGACAGACCAGCTAGATCTACTGTCTGTATTATATTATGACAGACCAGCTAGATCTACTGTCTCTATTATATTACAACAGACCAGCTAGATCTACTGTCTCTATTATATTACGACATTATGTCTCTATTATTTCTACATTGTAAATTATTAGCGAAGACTTCACCACTATGAAATAATACATATGGCATCATATAGTAACCAAAAAAGTGTGGTGGTCCTCTATGGCCAGGTTACGGTCACTGAGTCTGACCTGTGACGTCTCTATGGCCAGGTTACGGTCACTGAGTCTGACCTATGACGTCTCTATGGCCAGGTTACGGTCACTGAGTCTGACCTATGACGTCTCTATGGCCAGGTTACGGTCACTGAGTCTGACCTGTGACGTCTCTATGGCCAGGTTACGGTCACTGAGTCTGACCTTCTGTGTTGTTGTATGACGTCTCTATGGCCAGGTTACGGTCACTGACCTTTCATGTTGTTCTATGACGTCTCTATGGCCAGGTTACGGTCACTGACCTTTCATGTTGTTCTATGACATCTCTATGGCCAGGTTACGGTCACTGACCTTTCATGTTGTTCTATGACGTCTCTATGGCCAGGTTACGGTCACTGACCTTTCATGTTGTTCTTGACATCTCTATGGCCAGGTTACGGTCACTGACCTTTCATGTTGTTCTATGACATCTCTATGGCCAGGTTACGGTCACTAACCTTTCATGTGGTTCTATGACGTCTCTATGGCCAGGTTACGGTCACTGACCTTTCATGTTGTTCTATGACGTCTCTATGGCCAGGTTACGGTCACTGACCTTTCATGTTGTTCTATGACGTCTCTATGGCCAGGTTACGGTCACTAAGTCTGACCTATGACTTCTCTATGACATCCAGGTTACGGTCACTGAGTCTGACCTTTCATGTTGTTATGATGTCTCTATGGCCAGGTTACGGTCACTGAGTCTGACCTTTCATGTTGTTCTATGACGTCTCTATGGCCAGGTTACGGTCACTGAGTCTGACCTTCTGTGTTGTTCTATGACGTCTCTATGGCCAGGTTACGGTCACTGAGTCTGACCTTCTGTGTTGTTCTATGACGTCTCTATGGCCAGGTTATGGTCACTAAGTCTGACCTATGACATCTTTTTGGCCAGGTTACGGTCACTGAGTCTGACCTTTCATGTTGTTCTATGACATCTCTATGGCCAGGTTACGGTCACTGACCTTTCATGTGGTTCTATGACGTCTCTATGGCCAGGTTACGGTCACTGACCTTTCATGTTGTTCTATGACGTCTCTATGGCCAGGTTACGGTCACTGAGTCTGACCTTCTGTGTTGTTGTATGATGTCTCTATGGCCAGGTTACGGTCACTGAGTCTGACCTTCTGTGTTGTTGTATGACGTCTCTATGGCCAGGTTACGGTCACTGACCTTTCATGTTGTTCTATGACGTCTCTATGGCCAGGTTACGGTCACTGAGTCTGACCTTCTGTGTTGTTGTATGACGTCTCTATGGCCAGGTTACGGTCACTGAGTCTGACTTTTCATGTTGTTCTATGACGTCTCTATGGCCAGGTTACGGTCACTGAGTCTGACCTTCTGTGTTGTTCTATGACGTCTCTATGGCCAGGTTACGGTCACTGAGTCTGTACATTGTTAATGTCTTCTTTCGTTTAAATTCTTTGATTTTTACAAGGTGCTGTGCTACTTTAATATCTCTATTTAGATTTTGGCAACATTGAAGTTTGTGATTAAATTTAATTCCGTTTTTCCAATAATTAGTGTATGTATTTCAGTTACATACAGTTGAAGTCGGAAGTTTACACACACCTTAGCCAAAAAACATTTAAACTCAGTTTTCACAATTCCTGACGTTTAATCCTAGTAAAAATTCACTGTTTTAGATCAGTTAGGATCAGCACTTTATTTTAATAATGTGAAATGTATAATGTAATAATGTCAAATTGTCATTGTCCATTTTTAAGACCATTTGCGACCAAGCTTTAACTTCCAGACTGATGTCTTGAGATGTTGCTTCATAATATCCACATAATTTTCCCGCCTCATGATGCCATCTATTTTGTGTAGTGCACCAGGCCCTCCTGCAGCAAAGCATCCCCACAACATGATGCTGCCAGCCCCGTGCTTCACGGTCGGGATGGTGTTCTTCGACTTGCAAACCTCCCCCTATTTCCTCCAAACATAACAATGGTCATTACGGCCTAACAGTTATATTTTTGTTTCATCAGACCAGAGGACATTTCTCCAAAAAGTACGATCTTTGTCCCCATGTGCAGTTGCAAACCATAGTCCGGCTTTTTTATGGCGGATTTGGAGCAGTGGCTTCTTCCTTGCTGAGCAGCCTTCGGGTTATGTCGGTATAGGACTTGTTTTACTGTGGATATAGATACATTTGTACCTGTTTCCTCCAGCATCTTCACAAGGTCCTTTGCTGTTGTTCTGGGATTGATTTGCACTTTTGGCACCAAGTACGTTCATGTCTAGGAGACCGAATGAGTCTCCTTCCTGAGCGGTATGGCAGCTGCGTGGTCCCATGGTGTTTATACTTAGGTATTATTGTTTGTACAGATGAACGTGGTACCTTCAGGCGTTTGGAAATTGCTCCCAAGGATGAACCAGACTTGTGGAGGTCTTGGCTGATTTCTTTTGATTTTCCCATGATGTCAAGCAAAGAGGCACTGAGTTTGAAGGTAGGCCTTGAAATACATCCACAGGTATACCTCCAATTGACTCAAATGATGTCATTTAGCTTTTCAGAAGCTTCTAAAGCCATGATGTCATTTTCTGGATTTTTCCAAGCTGTTTAAAAGCACAGTCAACTTAGTGTATGTAAACTTCTGACCCACTGGAATTGTGATACAGTGTGATACAGTCTGTAAACATTGTTGGAAAAATTACTTGTGTCATGCACAAAGTAGATGTCCTAACCGACTTGCCAAAACTATAGTTTGTTAACAAGAAATTTGTGGATTGGTTGAAAAGTGAGTTTTACTGACTCCAACCTAAGTGTATGTGAACGTTCGACTTCAACTGTATGTCTATTTGTTATTTGTTAATCGTGTTATTTGCGGTCGAATGGTGGAACTTTTTGGCCAGTTGCTCTGAAGGGTCTTCCTCTGGGTGTTTGCATAAGAAAGCCTTGAGATCATGATACTCTGGAACACAGTTCAGAATATGTTGTCTCTTTTCTCACAGAACATAATTTGTTGTCTCTTTTCTCACAGAACAGAATATGTTGTCTCTTTTCTCACAGTACAGAACTTGTTGGCTCTTTTCTCACAGTACAGAATTTGATGTCTCTTTTCTCACAGTACAGAAATTGATGGCTCTTTTCTCACAGTACAGAATTTGTTGTCTCTTTTCTCACAGTACAGAATTTGTTGGCTCTTTTCTCACAGTACAGAAATTGATGGCTCTTTTCTCACAGTACAGAAATTGATGGCTCTTTTCTCACAGAACAGAAATTGATGGCTCTTTTCTCACAGTACAGAAATTGATGTCTCTTTTCTCACAGTACAGAATTTGTTGGCTTTTCTCAATTTGGAGTATTAGAATCTCCAGGTTCTTAACCTACTGGCTAGGTTTGGGGTATTTATATTTGGGGTAGTTATGTTTGGTGTATTTCTGTTTGGGGTATTTCTGTCCACACCTAGAATGTTTCTACAAAATTCCAGGTGTACAATTTCATTCATGCCATGATGTGTATCTTAAATTGTTAAGGGGGGCCTGTAATCGAACCCACAAATGCTGATGCTCCAGATATTCAACTAGTCTAAAGAATGCCAGTTTTATTGCTTCTTTAATCAGAACAAGAGTTTTCAGCTGTGCTAACATAATTGCAAAAGGGTTTTCTAATGATCAATTAGCCTTTTAAAATGCTAAACTTGGATTAGCTAACACAACGTGCCATTGGAACACAGGAGTGATGGTTGCTGATAATGGGCTTCTGTACGCCTATGTAGATATTCCATAAAAAATCTGCCGTTTCCAGCTACAATAGTCATTTACAACATTAACAATGTCTACACTGTATTTCTGATCAATTTGATGTTATTTTAATTGACATTTTTTAAAATGTTTCTTTAAAAAATAAGGACATTTCTAAGTGACCCTAAACTTTTGAACGGTAGTGTACATCAGCTATGGATCACAAACTCTATAGCCGATGTGAGACCAATTTAATAGGTTAACATTCACAAGGCCACAGGGCCAGATGGATTACCAGAATGTGTACTCAGAGCATGCTCTGACCAGTGGGCGAGTGTCTTCACTGACATTTTCAAAGTTTCCCTGACCCAGTCTGTAATACCTGCATGTTTCAAGCAGACCACCCATAGTCCCTGTGCTCAAGAATGCCAAGGTAACCTGCCTAAATGACTACGGTCCCGTAGCACTCACATCGGTAGCCATGAAGTGCTTTGAAAGGCTGGTCATGGCTCACAACACCATCATACCAGACACCCTGGACCCACTCCAATATGCATACCATCCAAACAGATCTACAAATGACGCAATCTCTATTGGATTTCAGACTAGACGCCCTCCTGGACAATAGGAACACCTATGTGAGAATGCTGTTCATTGACTCCAGCTCAGCGTTCAACACCATAGTGCCCTTCAAGCTCATACACTAAGCTAAGGACCCTCTGACTGAACACCTCCCTCTGCAACTGGATCCTGGATTTCCTAATGAGCCGACCCCAGGTGGTAAGGGTAGGCAGCAACACATCCTCCATGCGGACCCTCAACACGGGGGCTCCTCAGGGGTGGGTGCTTAGTCCCCTCCAGTACTCCCTGTTCACCCACAACTGTGTGGCACTTGTCCAACACCATTATTCACCAACACAGTCGTGAAGAGGTCTCTTCCCCCTCAGGGGGCTGAAAAAATTCGGCATGGGCTCTCAGATCCTCAAAATATTCAACAGCTGCACCATTGAGAGCATATTGACAGGCTGCACAGCTTGCGCTCTGTACCTCGCCTCAGGCTGCACAGCTGTTCTTTCATCAAGTGATCATATTATCACCCATCAGACTATTCTCAATTTTCTCAATCTTGTCTTTACTAATATGTGAAATTTGTTTTGATTTAGAATGGCCCATTATCAAATGGGCAGGAACAGGGGCAGAAAAAACAACAAAAACGTTATCTCCATGCACTAGAATAGCAATGATTTCCTACTGGATTGTTTTTTTTCTGACTATTCCGGTGATTTCACTCCAGGCATTTATGACTGCAGGAGCATGTAGCCTCCTGCTGTGCGACAGGTGATACTCCGCCCAAACCCTGTATGCCATGGGCTCTCCAACCCTGTTTCTGCAGCTACTCAGTGCTTAATGTGGGAAACCTAGTGAAATCTGTTTTGAGAACATCAATAGTAACATGTTTTCACAAGAAAACATATCTAACATCTCTTTGTTTCTGGAGAAAGGAATGAAGGAGAGAGAGAGAGGAGGAGATTGAAACGCAAGGTGGTGAGATATTCTGTAGCATAAGGTCGCAAAAGGTCATGTGTCAGCCTATTAATTATGAAAATATGTTCAAAATCAAAATACAAAATCACTATAATTGTAGGCTAACTCCGCCCTAACTCCGCCCTGCACAAGCAATGAACCAACAGCATGGACAAGGCCTATACGTTGTCTCCTAGACTCATGCATAGGAAGTTTGGAGAGTAGCATAAGGTAACCGGTCCATCCAGTATGCATAATAACACTGTTGTTTATTTTTTGGGAGTTTAGGGCGGCAGGAATCCTAGTGGTTAGAGTGTAGAGGTGGCAGGTAGTCTAGTGGTTAGAGTGTAGAGGTGGCAGGTAGTCTAGTGGTTAGAGTGTAGAGGTGGCAGGTAGCCTAGTGGTTAGAGTGTAGAGGTGGCAGGTAGTCTAGTGGTTAGAGTGTAGAGGTGGCAGGTAGCCTAGTGGTTAGAGTGTAGAGGAGGCAGGTGGCCTAGTGGTTAGAGTGTAGAGGAGGCAGGTGGCCTAGTGGTTAGAGTGTTAGAGGTAGTCTAGTGGTTAGAGTGTAGGGGCTAGTGGTTAGAGTGTAGAGGAGGCAGGTAGTGTGGTTAGAGTGTAGGGGCGGCAGGTAGTCTAGTGGTTAGAGTGTAGGGCAGGGCAGGTAGCCTAGTGGTTAGAGTGTAGGGAGGTGGCAGGTAGCCTAGGCAGGTGGCCTAGTGGGACGGCAGGTAGCCTAGTGGTTAGAGTGTAGGGACGGGGGCAGGTAGGCAGGTAGCCTAGTGGTTAGAGTGTAGGGACGGCAGGTAGTCTAGTAGTTAGAGTGGTTAGTGGAGTGTAGAGGTGGCAGGTAACCTAGTGGTTAGAGTGTAGAGTTGGCAGGTAGCCTAGTGGTGGTTAGGTGGAGTGGTTAGAGTGTAGGGAGGCAGGTGGCCAGGTATTCTAGTGGTTAGAGTAGGGACGGCAGGTAGCCTAGTGGGTGTAGCAGGCAGGTAGCCTAGTGGTTAGAGTGTGGTTAGAGTGGTTAGAGTGTAGGGACGGCAGGTATTCTAGTGGTTAGAGTAGCCTAGTGGTTAGGGACGTAGCCAGGTATTCTAGTGGTTAGAGTGTAGGGGCGGCAGGTATCCTAGTGGTTAGAGTGTAGGGACGGCAGGTATTCTAGTGGTTAGAGTGTAGGTAGCCTAGTGGTTAGAGTGTAGGGGCGGCAGGTATTCTAGTGGTTAGAGTGTTGGACTTGTAAACGAAAGGTTGCAAGATCGAATCTCCCGAGCTGACAAGGTAAAAATCTGTCGTTCTGCACCTGAACAAGGCAGTTAGCCCACTGTTCCTAGACCAGTTAATCCACTGTTCCCCAGTAGGCCGTCATTGAAAATAAGAATTTGTTCTTAACTGACTTGCCTAGTTAAATAAAATATAAATAGGCCAGACCACTTATGTACCAAAGACACCTTAAATCAGTTTTTTATATATATTCTTTCTGCCATGTGTACTATGCGGTAGGCTATGTGTTGTATAATGGCACAATAATTACTTGAATTAAGTTTTTTTTAAGGGTTGGGCTCATAGCCCTACGAGTATACATACACTCTAATATGCGTATGGGTGTTTTGAATTAGCCATCACCTTAGAAAGCCCTGTCCATTTCCTTGTGTTAGGCTTTGAAACAACATCTACAACCACCATGTTTTCCACTCAGTTTCAACCTGTTGTTGAACTTCTGTCTTCAAATTAATGAATCACCGTGAGGTGAGTTTAAAAAGCACAATACTGTTTCGATGACACATTTTTGAAGTGATTTTAGATTGCATTTCCATTGATGTGAGAGGGACAATAGAGCCCTGAGTAGCAGGCCACTAGGACCTGATGGAGGGACAATAGAGCCCTGAGTACCAGGCCATTAGGACCTGATGGAGGGACAATAGAGCCCTGAGTACCAGGCCATTAGGGACAATAGAGCCCTGAGTACCAGGCCATTAGGACCTGAAGGAGGGACAATAGAGACCTGAGTTCCAGGCCATTAGGACCTGATGGAGGGACAATAGAGACCTGAGGACCAGGCCATTAGGACCTGATGGAGGGACAATAGAGACCTGAGTACCAGGCCATTAGGACCTGATGGAGGGACAGTAAAGCCCTGAGTACCAGGCCATTAGGACCTGATGGAGGGACAATAGAGACCTGTACCAGGCCATTAGGACCTGATGGAGGGACAGTAGAGCCCTAGTACCAGGCCATTAGACCTGATGGAGGGACAATAGAGACCTGTACCAGGCCATTAGGACCTGATGGAGGGACAGTAGAGCCCTGAGTACCAGGCCATTAGGACCTGATGGAGGGACAATAGAGCCCTGAGTACCAGGCCATTAGGACCTGTTGGAGGGACAATAGAGCCCTGAGTACCAGGCCATTAGAACCTGTTGGAGGGACAATAGAGCCCTGAGTACCAGGCCATTAGGACCTGATGGAGGGACAATAGAGCCCTGTACCAGGCCATTAGGACCTGATGGAGGGACAATAGAGCCCTGTACCAGGCCATTAGGACCTGATGGAGGGACAGTAGAGCCCTGTACCAGGTACCAGGACATTAGGACCTGATGGAGGGACAGTAGAGCCCTGAGTACCAGGCCATTAGGACCTGATGGAGGGACAGAGCCCTAGTACCAGGCCATTAGAACCTGGAGGGTAGCCCTGAGTACCAGGCCATTAGGACCTGTTGGAGGGACAATGGTACCAGGCCATTAGGACCTGATGGAGGGACAGTAGAGCCCTGAGTACCAGGCCATTAGGACCTGATGGAGGGACAGTAGAGCCCTGAGTAGGCCAGGTCATTAGGACCTGATGGAGGGACAGTAGAGCCCTGAGTACCAGGTCATTAGGACCTGATGGAGGGACAGTAGAGCCCTGAGTACCAGGCCATTAGGACCTGATGGAGGGACAATAGAGCCCTGTACCAGTACCAGGCCATTAGAACCTGTTGGAGGGACAATAGAGCCCTGAGTACCAGGCCATTAGGACCTGTTGGAGGGACAATAGAGCCCTGAGTACCAGGCCATTAGAACCTGTTGGAGGGACAATAGAGCCCTGAGTACCAGGCCATTAGGACCTGTTGGAGGGACAATAGAGCCCTGTACCAGGCCATTAGGACCTGATGGAGGGACAATAGAGCCCTGAGTACCAGGCCATTAGGACCTGATGGTCGTTAGTGAGTTGGGTACTACCAACGTGTGTCAAATCAAATCAAATATTTGCCACACATGCCCAGAATACAACAAGTGTAGACTTTACCGTGAAATTCTTACTTACAAGCCCTTAACCAGCAGTGCTGTTCAAGAAGAAGAAAATAATTACCAAGTAGACTAAGGTAAAAAAGTAATCCAGAGTGCATAAAAGGAGATTACCGTGACTACAGCGGTCACATGACTCATGACTGCAGGTGTGGCGGTAATATGGTCACTGCAACAGCCCTAGTATCAACAGCCCTAGTAACAACAGCCCTAGTAACAACAGCCCAAGCCAGGTCCAAGAGGGGTTGTTTTGTTCTCAACACGTTGTATGGGGGAGGTTCAGGTCACAGTCTGTTTTGGATACCGAGCACAAGCGTCTGTTTGGGGTTGGGGGGGGTAGATGGGAGAGAGGACTGATTCATGACTGCAGGTGTGGAGGTAATATGGCCCCCGCAACAGCCCTAGTAACAACAGCAACAGCCCTCCCCATCACTCCAGCCCTCCCCATCACTCCAGCCCTCCAGCCCTCCCCATCACTCCAGCCCTCCCCATCACCCAGCCCTCCAGCCCTCCCCATCACTCCAGCCCTCCCCATCACTCCAGCCCTCCCCATCACTCCAGCCCTCCAGCCCTCCCCATCACTCCAGCCCTCCCCATCACTCCAGCCCTCCAGCCCTCCCCATCACTCCTGCACTCAATCACTCAGCAACAGGCTGCCTCGGCGCCTGATAGTCAGCAGCAGCAGGTAACAGTGAGACACAGTATATATATATATATAACAATGAAAATAAATGTCTTCAAAAATGGAAGGCAGTCGGGAGGCAAGATCAGGTGGGACCATTCTAACCAATAAGAGGGCAGACACGCTTGTGAGCAAAAGGCATACCTCCAATATAACGTCACTTACTTATATCAGTACACCCGTAAGAACCTAATCATTACCAAACTTCTAGTTGATCAAATAAGTCACACGTAGTAAATAAGCAAATTTGTTAACCGAATTCAACACTTCTCGCTTGGAGAGTGAAATTCTTTACAAATAATTCCACCTGCTGGCGAAGACAGATTTTAGACCTCTTTATCCCTCTCGCTTTGCCTCTTCCTTTCTGGCTTTTGGTTTCCATTAGATACCACAAATTCAAAAAGTCAAAATTGGCTATATTATAAAAATGAATGAAAACAAAAAATGTGCCTTCTTGGTCATATTTTATGGTTAGGGTTAGGCATAAGATTAGCAGTGTGGTTAGGGTTAGGCATAAGGTTAGCAGTGTGGTTATAGTTAGGTATAAGATCAGCAGTGTGGTTAGGGTTAGCAGTGTGGTTATGGTTAGGCATAAGGTTAGCAGTGTGGTTAGGGTTAGGCGTAAGGTTAGCAGTGTGGTTAGGGTTAGGCGTAATGTTAGCAGTGTGGTTAGGGTTAGGCATAAGGTTAGCAGTGTAGTTATGGTTAGGCATAAGGTTAGCAGTGTGGTTAGGGTTAGGTATAAGGTTAGCAGTGTAGTTATGGTTAGGCGTAAGGTTAGCAGTGTGGTTAGGGTTAGCAGTGTGGTTATGGTTAGGTATAAGGTTAGCAGTGTGGTTAGGGTTAGCAGTGTGGTTATGGTTAGGCATAAGGTTAGCAGTGTGGTTATGGTTAGGCATAAGGTTAGCAGTGTGGTTATGGTTAGCCATAAGGTTAGCAGTGTGGTTATGGTTAGCCATAAGGTTAGCAGTGTGGTTATGGTTAGGCATAAGGTTAACAGTGTGGTTATGGTTAGGCATAAGGTTAGCAGTGTGGTTAGGGTTAGCAGTGTGGTTATGGTTAGGCATAACGTTAGCAGTGTGGTAATGGTTAGGCATAAGGTTAGCAGTGTGGTTATGGTTAGGCATAAGGTTAGCAGTGTGGTTATGGTTAGGCGTAAGGTTAGCAGTGTGGTTATGGTTAGGCATAAGGTTAGCAGTGTGGTTATGGTTAGGCATAAGGTTAGCAGTGTGGTTATGGTTAGGTATAATGTTAGCAGTGTGGTTATGGTTAGGCATAAGGTTAGCAGTGTGGTTATGGTTAGGCATAAGGTTAGCAGTGTGGTTATGGTTAGGCATAAGGTTAGCAGTGTGGTTATGGTTAGGCATAAGGTTAGCAGTGTGGTTATGGTTAGGTATGAGGTTAGCAGTGTGGTTATGGTTAGGCATAAGGTTAGCAGTGTGGTTATGGTTAGGCATAAGTTTAGCAGTGTGGTTATGGTTAGGCATAAGGTTAGCAGTGTGGTTAT
Organism: Oncorhynchus tshawytscha; assembly: GCF_018296145.1. Taxonomy (NCBI): domain Eukaryota; kingdom Metazoa; phylum Chordata; class Actinopteri; order Salmoniformes; family Salmonidae; genus Oncorhynchus; species Oncorhynchus tshawytscha. The sequence continues at coordinate 48,090,489 of NC_056454.1, forward strand.
GGTTAGGCATAAGGTTAGCGGTGTGGTTAGGGTTAGGCGTAAGGTTAGCAGTGTAGTTATGGTTAGGCGTAAGGTTAGCAGTGTGGTTATGGTTAGCAGTGTGGTTATGGTTAGCAGTGTGGTTGGGGTTAGCAGTGTGGTTAGGGTTAGCAGTGTGGTTAGGGTTAGCAGTGTGGTTATGGTTAGCAGTGTGGTTATGGTTAGCAGTGTGGTTATGGTTAGCAGTGTGGTTATGGTTAGCAGTGTGGTTAGGGTTAGCAGTGTGGTTATGGTTAGCAGTGTGGTTATGGTTAGCAGTGTGGTTAGGGTTAGCAGTGTGGTTATGGTTAGCAGTGTGGTTATGGTTAGCAGTGTGGTTATGATTAGCAGTGTGGTTATGGTTAGCAGTGTGGTTATGGTTAGCAGTGTGGTTATGGTTAGCAGTGTGGTTATGGTTAGCAGTGTGGTTATGTTTAAAAATCTAATTTGAACCCTTCTCTTGTGTTCGTTTCATGATAATTAATTCTGTTCCAGGTCCAAAATGACCGCCCCATTATAGCTGATTATAAATCCATTATAATACATATATTATCACCTATGGTTGTGTTAGATCTTTTTATCAGCTCATCTTCTTGTGAACATTACAAGTTTTGAACTTCTATTTATGGCCTGTAGGCCTCATTGACCCTAGCTCATACAACTAGTTTTGATTTTAAAAAAAGCATAATGTATGGATTATTTTGACTATATAAATACTCAGATGAAACATATTGCGCTATTTATCACAGACTACTTTGTGTCAAAGTTTAACAAAGACTTTCTCCTTCTCACCAGTGTCATGATCAACGATATGATCAAGAGCTTCACACACAGTATATTGTTTGGTCATTGTGCTGCCACAGAATGAATTGTGAGCAAAGCCTCAAAACAGCTTTATATACCAGAGCTGCGAGAAAAGTTCTATATATTATTGAAACTATTGTTGCTATTGTTGGGGAGAATGCCAACAGGTCTGGTTCCCGTGGGGGAAAGATTCTATTGGGGAAAGGTTCCTGTGGGGGTTGCCATGGAACCCAAGAAGGGGAGTGAGGTGTGTGTGTGTGTGTGTGTGTGTGTGTGTGTGTGTGTGTGTGTGTGTGTGTGTGTGTGTGTGTGTGTGTGTGTGTGTGTGTGTGTGTGTGTGTGTGTGTGTGTGTGTGTGTGTGTGTGTGTGTGTGTGTGTGTGTGTGTGTGTGTGTGTGTGTGTGTGTGTGTGTGTGGCGGACGGGGGAGTGAAAGTGTGTCCACCTGATGAATGGACATGTGCCTGAACTCAATTTTATACACTAATTGTAGTCTCTCCCATTCATTTCTAATGACAGGTCATTTTTGACCGGGAACACCACAAGTGTACAAAAGGGAAATAAAACCCAAAATGTAATGAAAATCATCTAAATGTATTTTGTGTGTTCAGATGCCCTGTGTGGACAAAGTCATGGAACCTTATGACAATCAGATTAAATTAACTACATTTTTGGAGAGAAAACTTGAAAATCTTTCCAATTCGTCCAGAACACAGCAGGAGGGTTAAGAATATAAACTGTAGAAATAAGCAGGTTGTATGACTTTGTAGCTGTGGTAACTAGTGACAACAACCCTCCGATTCCTATGGTAGCTACTTGAGATTTGATTGACGGAAATATCCAGCCAATGGTTGCAGCAATTGTTTTATTCACAGAAGCAGATTCATCAGTTGATTCATCAGTTGAATTCATCCTCTCAGTGACTTACATGCTTGCTAATCATATTCAATGTATTCAAATGACAAGTTACGCATTTGCGACCATTGTTAAAGGTATCACACATCCTGATACAATACTTGCAACCACCAATCTCAATGAGTGACCACAAAAATAACAAAATATAAGTTTTCATACTTTAGAATAAAAGGGAATCCCATATTTTTCCGTCTCTGTTCTGTTTCTATGCAACAGCCTTTCACAGATACAAGACTTGACATTCACGTAGGTAACGCAACGTTTCTACAGTAGGCAACGGTACAGTCGGTGTGTTTTTACAGTTAGGCCATAGGCCATTTAAAAGTTCTGTGACCTTGGTTGTTTTCAGTATCCTATAGTCAGCATGTGTTTTCTGAAGCCGCTGCAGTCCAGCTATACACCAGTTTGGCAATGAATGATTGCTTTCCCCTGGGAACTCAAGGTTAAAGAGCGGTTCACCTCTGGGAACACACACATACGCACACACGCACGCACACACACACACACACACACACACACAGCCAGACAGACAGACAGACAGACAGACAGAGAGAGAGAGAGGACTAAATTCTTATCACAGATGGATACAACTCCAATACCAGATAATAGAAGTCAGCAGAACATGAAGCAGGGAAGGAGAGAGGCAGAACATGAAGCAGGGAGGGAGGGAGGCAGAACATGAAGCAGGGAGGGAGGGAGGCAGAACATGAAGCAGGGAGGGAGGGAGGCAGAACATGAAGCAGGGAGGGAGGGAGGGAGGCAGAACATGAAGCAGGGAGGGAGGGAGGGAGAACATGAAGCAGGGAGGGAGGGAGGGAGAACATGAAGCAGGGAGGGAGGGAGGCAGAACATGAAGCAGGGAGGGAGGGAGGCAGAACATGAAGCAGGGAGGGAGGGAGGCAGAACATGAAGCAGGGAGGGAGGGAGGGAGGCAGAACATGAAGCAGGGAGGGAGGGAGGCAGAACATGAAGCAGGGAGGGAGGGAGGGAGGGAGAACATGAAGCAGGGAGGGAGAGAGGCAGAACATGAAGCAGGGAGGGAGGGAGGCAGAACATGAAGCAGGGAGGGAGGCAGAACATGAAGCAGGGAGGGAGGGAGGGAGAACATGAAGCAGGGACGGAGGGAGGCAGAACATGAAGCAGGGAGGGAAGGAGGCAGAACATGAAGCAGGGAGGGAGGCAGAACATGAAGCAGGGAGGGAGGGAGGCAGAACATGAAGCAGGGAGGGAGGGAGGCAGAACATGAAGCAGGGAAGGAGAGAGGCAGAACATGAAGCAGGGAGGGAGGGAGGCAGAACATGAAGCAGGGAGGGAGGGAGGCAGAACATGAAGCAGGGAGGGAGGGAGAACATGAAGCAGGGAGGGAGGGAGGGAGGGAGAACATGAAGCAGGGAGGGAGGCAGAAAATGAAGCAGGGAGGGAGGGAGGGAGAACATGAAGCAGGGAGGGAAGGAGGCAGAACATGAAGCAGGGAGGGAGGCAGAACATGAAGCAGGGAGGGAGGGAGGCAGAACATGAAGCAGGGAGGGAGGGTGGCAGAACATGAAGCAGGGAGGGAGGGAGGCAGAACATGAAGCAGGGAGGGAGAGAGGCAGAACATGAAGCAGGGAGGGAGGCAGAACATGAAGCAGGGAGGGAGGCAGAACCTGAAGCAGGGAGGGAGGCAGAATATGAAGCAGGGAGGGAGGGAGGCAGAACATGAAGCAGGGAGGGAGGCAGAACATGAAGCAGGGAGGGAGGATGAACATGAAGCAGGGAGGGAGGGATGGAGAACATGAAGCAGGGAGGAGAGAGGGAGGGAGAACATGAAGCAGGGAGGAGGCAGAACATGAAGCAGTGAGGGAGGCAGAATGTGAAGCAGGGAGGAGTCAGAACATGAACAGGGAGGGAGGCAGAACATGAAGCAGGGAGGGAGGGAGGCAGAACATGAAGCAGGGAGGAGAGAGGCGGAACATGAAGCAGGGAGGGAGGGAGAACATGAAGCAGGGAGGGAGGGAGGCGGAACATGAAGCAGGGAAACTATTAAACAAACTATTGTTTGGGAGAATGCCAACAGGTCTGGTTCCCGTGGGGGAAAGATTCTATTGGGGAAAGGTTCCTGTGGGGGTTGCCATGGAACCCAAGAAGGGGAGTGAGGTGTGTGTGTGTGTGTGTGTGTGTGTGTGTGTGTGTGGTGTGTGTGTGTGTGGTGTGTGTGGTGTGTGTGTGTGTGTGTGTGTGTGTGTGTGTGTGTGTGTGTGTGTGTGTGTGTGTGTGTGTGTGTGTGTGTGTGTGTGTGTGTGTGTGTGTGTGTGTGTGTGTGTGTGTGTGGCGGACGGGGAGTGAAAGTGTGTCCACCTGATGAATGGACATGTGCCTGAACTCAATTTTATACACTAATTGTAGTCTCTCCCATTCATTTCTAATGACAGGTCATTTTTGACCGGGAACACCACAAGTGTACAAAAGGGAAATAAAACCCAAAATGTAATGAAAATCATCTAAATGTATTTTGTGTGTTCAGATGCCCTGTGTGGACAAAGTCATGGAACCTTATGACAATCAGATTAAATTAACTACATTTTTTAGAGAGAAAACTTGAAAATCTTTCCAATTCGTCCAGAACACAGCAGGAGGGTTAAGAATATAAACTGTAGAAATAAGCAGGTTGTATGACTTTGTAGCTGTGGTAACTAGTGACAACAACCCTCCGATTCCTATGGTAGCTACTTGAGATTTGATTGACGGAAATATCCAGCCAATGGTTGCAGCAATTGTTTTATTCACAGAAGCAGATTCATCAGTTGATTCATCAGTTGAATTCATCCTCTCAGTGACTTACATGCTTGCTAATCATATTCAATGTATTCAAATGACAAGTTACGCATTTGCGACCATTGTTAAAGGTATCACACATCCTGATACAATACTTGCAACCACCAATCTCAATGAGTGACCACAAAAATAACAAAATATAAGTTTTCATACTTTAGAATAAAAGGGAATCCCATATTTTTCCGTCTCTGTTCTGTTTCTATGCAACAGCCTTTCACAGATACAAGACTTGACATTCACGTAGGTAACGCAACGTTTCTACAGTAGGCAACGGTACAGTCGGTGTGTTTTTACAGTTAGGCCATAGGCCATTTAAAAGTTCTGTGACCTTGGTTGTTTTCAGTATCCTATAGTCAGCATGTGTTTTCTGAAGCCGCTGCAGTCCAGCTATACACCAGTTTGGCAATGAATGATTGCTTTCCCCTGGGAACTCAAGGTTAAAGAGCGGTTCACCTCTGGGAACACACACATACGCACACACGCACGCACACACACACACACACACAGCCAGACAGACAGACAGACAGACAGACAGAGAGAGAGACAGACAGACAGACAGACAGAGAGAGAGAGGACTAAATTCTTATCACAGATGGATACAACTCCAATACCAGATAATAGAAGTCAGCAGAACATGAAGCAGGGAAGGAGAGAGGCAGAACATGAAGCAGGGAGGGAGGGAGGGAGAACATGAAGCAGGGAGGGAGGGAGGCAGAACATGAAGCAGGGAGGGAGGGAGGCAGAACATGAAGCAGGGAGGGAGGGAGGCAGAACATGAAGCAGGGAGGGAGGGAGGGAGGCAGAACATGAAGCAGGGAGGGAGGGAGGCAGAACATGAAGCAGGGAGGGAGGGAGGGAGGGAGAACATGAAGCAGGGAGGGAGAGAGGCAGAACATGAAGCAGGGAGGGAGGGAGGCAGAACATGAAGCAGGGAGGGAGGCAGAACATGAAGCAGGGAGGGAGGGAGGGAGGGAGAACATGAAGCAGGGACGGAGGGAGGCAGAACATGAAGCAGGGGGAAGGAGGCAGAACATGAAGCAGGGAGGAGGCAGAACATGAAGCAGGGAGGGAGGGAGGCAGAACATGAAGCAGGGAGGGAGGGAGGCAGAACATGAAGCAGGGAAGGGAGAGGCAGAACATGAAGCAGGGAGGGAGGGAGGCAGAACATGAAGCAGGGAGGGAGGGAGGAGAACATGAAGCAGGGAGGGAGGGAGGCAGAACATGAAGCAGGGAGGGAGGGAGGCAGAACATGAAGCAGGGAGGGAGGGAGGCAGAACATGAAGCAGGGAGGGAGGGAGGGAGGCAGAACATGAAGCAGGGAGGAGGGAGGCAGAACATGAACAGGGAGGGAGGGAGGGAGAACATGAAGCAGGGAGGGGAGAGGCAGAACATGAAGCAGGGAGGGAGGGAGGCAGAACATGAAGCAGGGAGGGAGGCAGAACATGAAGCAGGGAGGGAGGGAGGGAGGGAGAACATGAAGCAGGGACGGAGGGAGGCAGAACATGAAGCAGGGAGGGAAGGAGGCAGAACATGAAGCAGGGAGGGAGGCAGAACATGAAGCAGGGAGGGAGGGAGGCAGAACATGAAGCAGGGAGGGAGGGAGGCAGAACATGAAGCAGGGAAGGAGAGAGGCAGAACATGAAGCAGGGAGGGAGGGAGGCAGAACATGAAGCAGGGAGGGAGGGAGGCAGAACATGAAGCAGGGAGGGAGGGAGAACATGAAGCAGGGAGGGAGGGAGGGAGAACATGAAGCAGGGAGGGAGGCAGAAAATGAAGCAGGGAGGGAGGGAGGGAGAACATGAAGCAGGGAGGGAAGGAGGCAGAACATGAAGCAGGGAGGGAGGCAGAACATGAAGCAGGGAGGGAGGGAGGCAGAACATGAAGCAGGGAGGGAGGGTGGCAGAACATGAAGCAGGGAGGGAGGGAGGCAGAACATGAAGCAGGGAGGGAGAGAGGCAGAACATGAAGCAGGAAGGGAGGCAGAACATGAAGCAGGGAGGGAGGCAGAACCTGAAGCAGGGAGGGAGGCAGAATATGAAGCAGGGAGGGAGGGAGGCAGAACATGAAGCAGGGAGGGAGGCAGAACATGAAGCAGGGAGGGAGGATGAACATGAAGCAGGGAGGGAGGGATGGAGAACATGAAGCAGGGAGGGAGAGAGGGAGGGAGAACATGAAGCAGGGAGGGAGGCAGAACATGAAGCAGTGAGGGAGGCAGAATGTGAAGCAGGGAGGGAGGCAGAACATGAACAGGGAGGGAGGCAGAACATGAAGCAGGGAGGGAGGAGGCAGAACATGAAGCAGGGAGGGAGAGAGGCAGAACATGAAGCAGGGAGGGAGGGAGAACATGAAGCAGGGAGGGAGGGAGGCGGAACATGAAGCAGGGAGGGAGGGAGAACATGAAGCAGGGAGGGAGCAGAACATGAAGCAGGGAGGGAGGGAGAACATGAAGCAGGGAGGGAGGGAGGCGGAACATGAAGCAGGGAGGGAGGGAGAACATGAAGCAGGGAGGGAGCAGAACATGAAGCAGGGAGGGAGGGAGAACATGAAGCAGGGAGGGAGGCGGAACATGAAGCAGGGAGGGAGGGAGAACATGAAGCAGGGAGGGAGCAGAACATGAAGCAGGGAGGAGGGAGAACATGAAGCAGGGAAGGGAGAGGCGGAACATGAAGCAGGGAGGGAGGGAGAACATGAAGCAGGGAGGGAGCAGAACATGAAGCAGGGAGGGAGGGACGCAGAACATGAAGCAGGGAGGAGAGAGGCGGAACATGAAGCAGGGAGGGAGGGAGAACATGAAGCAGGGAGGGAGAGAGGCGGAACATGAAGCAGGGAGGGAGGGAGAACATGAAGCAGGGAGGGAGGCAGAAAATGAAGCAGGGAGGGAGGGAGGGAGAACATGAAGCAGGGAGGGAAGGAGGCAGAACATGAAGCAGGGAGGGAGGCAGAACATGAAGCAGGGAGGGAGGGAGGCAGAACATGAAGCAGGGAGGGAGGGTGGCAGAACATGAAGCAGGGAGGGAGGGAGGCAGAACATGAAGCAGGGAGGGAGAGAGGCAGAACATGAAGCAGGGAGGGAGGCAGAACATGAAGCAGGGAGGGAGGCAGAACCTGAAGCAGGGAGGGAGGCAGAATATGAAGCAGGGAGGGAGGGAGGCAGAACATGAAGCAGGGAGGGAGGCAGAACATGAAGCAGGGAGGGAGGATGAACATGAAGCAGGGAGGGAGGGATGGAGAACATGAAGCAGGGAGGGAGAGAGGGAGGGAGAACATGAAGCAGGGAGGGAGGCAGAACATGAAGCAGTGAGGGAGGCAGAATGTGAAGCAGGGAGGGAGGCAGAACATGAACAGGGAGGAGGCAGAACATGAAGCAGGGAGGGAGGGAGGCAGAACATGAAGCAGGGAGGGAGAGAGGCGGAACATGAAGCAGGGAGGGAGGGAGAACATGAAGCAGGGAGGGAGGGAGGCGGAACATGAAGCAGGGAGGGAGGGAGAACATGAAGCAGGGAGGGAGCAGAACATGAAGCAGGGAGGGAGGGAGAACATGAAGCAGGGAGGGAGGGAGGCGGAACATGAAGCAGGAAGGAGGGAGAACATGAAGCAGGGAGGGAGCAGAACATGAAGCAGGGAGGGAGGGAGAACATGAAGCAGGGAGGGAGGCGGAACATGAAGCAGGGAGGGAGGGAGAACATGAAGCAGGGAGGGAGCAGAACATGAAGCAGGGAGGGAGGGAGAACATGAAACAGGGAGGGAGAGAGGCGGAACATGAAGCAGGGAGGGAGGGAGAACATGAAGCAGGGAGGGAGCAGAACATGAAGCAGGGAGGGAGGGACGCAGAACATGAAGCAGGGAGGGAGAGAGGCGGAACATGAAGCAGGGAGGGAGGGAGAACATGAAGCAGGGAGGGAGAGAGGCGGAACATGAAGCAGGGAGGGAGGGAGAACATGAAGCAGGGAGGGAGCAGAACATGAAGCAGGGAGGGAGGGAGAACATGAAGCAGGGAGGGAGAGAGGCGGAACATGAAGCAGGGAGGGAGGGAGCACATGAAGCAGGGAGGGAGCAGAACATGAAGCAGGGAGGGAGCAGAACATTTTTTATTTATTTTTATTTATTTTACCTTTATTTAACCAGGTAGGCAAGTTGAGAACAAGTTCTCATTTACAATTGCGATACAGTCAATAATACAGTATAAACAAGTCTGTATACAATGTGAGCAAATGAGGTGAGAAGGGAGGTAAAGGCAAAAAAGGCCATGGAGGCAAAGTAAATACAATATAGCAAGTAAAACACTGGAATGGTAGTTTTGCAATGGAAGAATGTGCAAAGTAGAAATAAAAATAATGGGGTGCAAAGGAGCAAAATTTATTAATTAATTAAAATTAAATACAGTTGGGAAAGAGGTAGTTGTTTGGGCTAAATTATAGGTGGGCTATGTACAGGTGCAGTAATCTGTGAGCTGCTCTGACAGTTGGTGCTTAAAGCTAGTGGGTGAGATAAGTGTTTCCAGTTTCAGAGATTTTTGTAGTTCGTTCCAGTCATTGGCAGCAGAGAACTGGAAGGAGAGGCGGCCAAAGAAAGAATTGGTTTTGGGGGTGACTAGAGAGATATACCTGCTGGAGCGTGTGCTACAGGTGGGAGATGCTATGGTGACCAGCGAGCTGAGATAAGGGGGACTTTACCTAGCAGGGTCTTGTAGATGACATGGAGCCAGTGGGTTTGGCGACGAGTATGAAGCGAGGGCCAGCCAACGAGAGCGTACAGGTCGCAATGGTGGGTAGTATATGGGGCTTTGGTGACAAAACGGATTGCACTGTGATAGACTGCATCCAATTTGTTGAGTAGGGTATTGGAGGCTATTTTGTAAATGACATCGCCAAAGTCGAGGATTGGTAGGATGGTCAGTTTTACAAGGGTATGTTTGGCAGCATGAGTGAAGGATGCTTTGTTGCGAAATAGGAAGCCAATTCTAGATTTAACTTTGGATTGAGATGTTTGATATGGGTCTGGAAGGAGAGTTTACAGTCTAACCAGACACCTAAGTATTTGTAGTTGTCCACGTATTCTAAGTCAGAGCCGTCCAGAGTAGTGATGTTGGACAGGCGGGTAGGTGCAGGTAGCGATCGGTTGAAGAGCATGCATTTAGTTTTACTTGTATTTAAGAGCAATTGGAGGCCACGGAAGGAGAGTTGTATGGCATTAAAGCTTGCCTGGAGGGTTGTTAACACAGTGTCCAAAGAAGGGCCGTAAGTATACAGAATGGTGTCGTCTGCGTAGAGGTGGATCAGAGACTCACCAGCAGCAAGAGCGACATCATTGATGTACACAGAGAAGAGAGTCGGTCCAAGAATTGAACCCTGTGGCACCCCCATAGAGACTGCCAGAGGTCCGGACAGCAGACCCTCCGATTTGACACACTGAACTCTATCAGAGAAGTAGTTGGTGAACCAGGCAAGGCAATCATTTGAGAAACCAAGGCTGTCGAGTCTGCCGAAGAGGATGTGGTGATTGACAGAGTCGAAAGCCTTGGCCAGATCAATGAACATGAAGCAGGGAGGGAGGCAGAACATGAAGCAGGGAGGGAGGGAGGCAGAACATGAAGCAGGGAAGGAGGCAGAACATGAAGCAGGGAGGGAGGCAGAACATGAAGCAGGGAAGGAGGCAGAATGTGAAGCAGGGAAGGAGGGAGAATGTGAAGCAGGGAGGGAGGCAGAACATGAAGCAGGGAGGGAGGCAGAACATGAAGCAGGAAAGGAGGGAGGCAGAACATGAAGCAGGGAGGCAGAACATGAAGCAGGGAGGCAGAACATGAAGCAGGGAGGGAGGCAGAACATGAAGCAGGGAGGGAGTCAAAAAAATAAATGTTCACTAATATCTCATAAGTCCCCTAATGAGAGGACATCACTGCCTCACAAATGGAATACTATTCCGCATTAAGAGCACTATTTTTGTCCAGGACCCTGTTCCCTATACACAGTTGAAGTCGAAAGTTTACTTACACTTAGGTTGGAATCATTAAAACTCATTTTTCAACCACTCCACAAATTTCTTGTTAACAAACTATAGTTTTGGTAAGTCAGTCAGAACATCTACTTTGTGCATGACACAAGTACTTTTTCAAGAAATTGTTTACAGACAGATTATTTGAATTATAATTCACTGTATCACAATTCCAGTGGGTCAGAAGTTTAAATACATTAAGTTGACTGTGCCTTTAAACAGCTTGGAAAATTCCAGAAAATGATATCATGGCTTTAGAAGCTTCTGATAGGCTATTTGACATCAATTGAGTCAATTGGAGGTGTACCTGTGGATGTATTTCAAGGCCTACCTTCAAACTCAGTGCCTCTTTGCTTGACATCATGGGAAAATAAAAAGAAATCAGCCAAGACTTCAGAAAAAACATTGTAGACCTTCACAAGTCTGGTTCATCCTTGGGAGCATTTTCCAAATGCCTGAAGGTACCACAATCATCTGTACAAACAATAGCAAGCAAGTATAAACACCACGGGACCACACAGCCATCATACCGCTCAGGAAGGAGACGCGTTCTGTCTCCTAGAGATGAACGTGTTTTGGTGCGAAAAGTGCAAATCAATCCCAAAACAACAGCAAAGGACCTTGTGAAAATGCTGGAGGAAACAGGTACAAAAGTATATGTATCCACAGTAAAACGAGTCCTATATCGACATAATCTGAAAGGCCGCTCAGCGAGGAAGAAGCCACTGCTCCAGACTAAGGTATGGCAACTGCACCGCCCTCAACCGTAAGGCTCTCCAGAGGGTAGTGAGGTCTGCACAACGCATCACCGGGGGCAAACTACCTGCCCTCCAGGACACCTACACCACCCGATGCTACAGGAAGGCCATAAAGATCATCAAGGACATCAACCACCCGAGCCACTGCCTGTTCACCCCGCTGCCATCCAGAAGGCGAGGTCAGTACAGGTGCATCAAAGCTGGGACCGAGAGACTGAAAAACAGCTTCTATCTCAAGGCCATCAGACTGTTAAACAGCCACCACTAACATTGAGTGGCTACTGCCAACACACTGTCAATGACACTGACTCTACTCCAGCCACTTTAATCATGGGAATTGATGGGAAATGATGTAAATATATCACTAGCCACTTTAAACAATGCTACCTTATATAATGTTACTTACCCTACATTGTTCATCTCATATGCATACGTTGATACTGTACTCTATATCATCGACTGCATCCTTATGTAATACATGTATCACTAGCCACTTTAACCATGCCACTTGGTTTACATACTTATCTCATATGTATATACTGTACTCGATATCATCTACTGTATCTTGCCTATGCTGCTCTGTACCATCACTCATTCATATATCCTTATGTACATATTCTTTATCCCCTTACACTGTGTATGACAGTAGTTTTTTTTGGAATTGTTAGTTAGATTACTTGCTCGTTATTACTGCATTGTCGGTACTAGAAGCACAAGCATTTCGCTACACTCGCATTAACATCTGCTAACCATGTGTATGTGACAAATAAAATTTGATTTGATTTGATTTGAGGTTTGCAACTGCACATAGGGACTAAGATTGTACTTTCTGGTCTAATGAAACAAAAATAGAACTATTTGGGCATAATGAGCATCGTTATGTTTGGTGGAAAAGGGGGAGGCTTGCAAGCCGAAGAACACCATCCCAACCGTTAAGCACGGGGGTGGCAGCATCATGTTGTGGGTGTCACGTTCTGACCTTAGTTCATTTTTTATGTCTTTATTTTAGTTGGTCAGGGCGTGAGTTGGGGTGGGCATTCTATGTTGTTTTTCTATGTTTTGTTCTGTTGTTATATTTCTCTGTGTTTGGCCTAGTATGGTTCTCAATCAGAGGCAGGTGTCAGTCGTTGTCTCTGATTGGGAGCCATATTTAGGTAGCCTGTTTTCTATTGTGTTTTGTGGGTGGTGGTGGTATCCTGTGTTAGTGTTTTCACGGGACTGTTTCGGTTGTTTGCTTGTACTTTTGTTATTTTGTTCAGTTGATTTATTAAATATATCATTATGGACACTTACCACGCTGGGCATTGGTCCTCCGATCCTTCCTACTACTCGTCCTCCTCAGAGGAGGAAGATGAGCGTTACAGTGGGGTGCTTTGCTGCAGGAGGGACTGGTGCACATGACAAAATAGATGGCACCATAAAGGGAGGAAAATTACGTGGACATATTGAAGTAACATCTCCAGACATCAGTCAGAAAGTTGGTTGCAAATGGGTCTTCCAAATGGGCAATGATCCCAAGCATACTTCCAAAGTTGTGGCAAAAAGTCAAGGTGTTGGAGTGGCCATCACAAAGCCCTTACCACTATAGAACATGTGTGGGTAGAACTGAAAAAGCATGTTCGAGGAAGGAGGCCTACAAACCTGATTCAATTACACCAGCTCTGTCAGGAGGAATGGGCCAACATTCACCCAACTTATTGTGGGAAGCTTGTGGAAGGCTACCCGAAATGTTTGAAACAAGTTAAACAATTTAAAGGCAATTCTACCAAATACTAATTGAGTGTATGTAAATGTCTGACCCACTGGGAATGTGATGAAAGAAATAAAAGCTAAAGTAAATAATTCTCTTAACTATTATTCTGACATTTCAATTTTTTAAAATAAAATGGTGATTCTAACTGACCTAAAACAGGGAATTTTTACTAGGATTAAATGTCAGGATTTGTGAAAAACTGAGTTTAAATGTATTTGGCTAAGGTGTATGTAAACGTCCGACTTCAACTGTCGTACCCAGAAGGCTCTGGTCAAAAGTATTGCACTGTCTAGGGAATAGGGTGCATTTGGGACTAACACTGCTGCATCCCACCAATGGACACCAACGCCATACTAGATGGTAGACGTTTATAGTCCTCTCTCTCACAAGGTCCAAGCAAGAAACTGAAAGACACACACACACACACACACACACACACACACACACACACACACACACACACACACACACACTGGTCTTAAAGGTTTTTTTTTTAATCGCTTAGGCACTTGTGGTCAGAAACTTGTGGTCATTTTCTAAACTCTAGACACAAAACTCAAAACGGTTATCACTTGTAACACAGGCTGTCCACTGTTCAAAACATTGCATTGTGTATTCATATCTTTAAAGAGACCTTGCACTTGCAGAATCATTGGTTCAAATAACTTATTTATCATGAAATACCAATAGGAACATTCATTTAGATCACCCACACACAAGATACCGATAGTTTCACTCGTACAATCATCAAATATTGTCGTACAAAATATGTGATACGTGTTTCATTATGCTACTACACATAAATACATCACTGTAAAAGGACTAGTAGAGAGAATACTATAGACACAGTGGAATCATTGAACAAAATATGACATGTATTGATGAAATACAATAAAATCATAAAATAGGTTTCTTTGAATTAAAGCAACAATTTTTTTTTAGATACAACAACAACAAAAAATGCAGTAAAACATCAACTGCAGTGTTCCTCAGCTGGCTTACTGTAAAACATCAACTGCAGTGTTCCTCAGCTGGCTTACTGTAAAACATCAACTGCAGTGTTCCTCAGCTGGCTTACTGTAAAACATCAACTGCAGTGTTCCTCAGCTGGCTTACTGTAAAACATCAACTGCAGTGTTCCTCAGCTGGCTTACTGTAAAACATCAACTGCAGTGTTACTCAGCTGGCTTACTGTAAAACATCAACTGCAGTGTTCCTCAGCTGGCTTACTGTAAAACATCAACTGCAGTGTTCCTCAGCTGGCTTACTGTAAAACATCAACTACTGTTCCTCAGCTGGCTTACTGTAAAACATCAACTGCAGTGTTCCTCAGCTGGCTTACTGTAAAACATCAACTGCAGTGTTCCTCAGCTGGCTTACTGTAAAACATCAACTGCAGTGTTCCTCAGCTGGCTTACTGTAAAACATCAACTGCAGTGTTACTCAGCTGGCTTACTGTAAAACATCAACTGCAGTGTTCCTCAGCTGGCTTACTGTAAAACATCAACTGCAGTGTTCCTCAGCTGGCTTACTGTATAACATCAACTGCAGTGTTCCTCAGCTGGCTTACTGTAAAACATCAACTGCAGTGTTCCTCAGCTGGCTTACTGTAAAACATCAACTGCAGTGTTCCTCAGCTGGCTTACTGTAAAACATCAACTGCTGTGTTCCTCAGCTGGCTTACTGTAAAACATCAACTGCTGTGTTCCTCAGCTGGCTTACTGTAAAACATCAACTGCAGTGTTCCTCAGCTGGCTTACTGTAAAACATCAACTGCAGTGTTACTCAGCTGGCTTACTGTAAAACATCAACTGCAGTGTTCCTCAGCTGGCTTACTGTAAAACATCAACTGCAGTGTTACTCAGCTGGCTTACTGTAAAACATCAACTGCAGTGTTCCTCAGCTGGCTTACTGTAAAACATCAACTGCAGTGTTCCTCAGCTGGCTTACTGTAAAACATCAACTGCAGTGTTCCTCCGCTGGCTTACTGTATAACATCAACTGCAGTGTTCCTCAGCTGGCTTACTGTAAAACATCAACTGCAGTGTTCCTCAGCTGGCTTACTGTAAAACATCAACTGCAGTGTTCCTCAGCTGGCTTACTGTAAAACATCAACTGCAGTGTTCCTCAGCTGGCTTACTGTAAAACATCAACTGCAGTGTTCCTCAGCTGGCTTACTGTAAAACATCAACTGCAGTGTTCCTCAGCTGGCTTACTGTTAAAAACTGAACAAAGGATTGATTACTGTACTTCTATATTTCCATCAACCCTGTCTTGTGGATTTGGCCATAGGTTCTCATCCACATCACAATGGATGATTTCATTAGTCGAACATTTTGGGAAGAATCTTCGGGTGAATCCAGGCCTGTCACTGGTCTGCCGTGATGTCACTGCCTGCCTCATCCATGGCCTGGAGAAGGATGGCTTGTTCGTGAGGTACCAATGTAACAGTGTAACTTTACGTCTGTCCCCTCGTCCCTACCCGGGCTCGCGCCTATCGTATACCTTCCACCTCCATGTGGAGAAAAATCAATCAATTAGGTTAAGGACAGGAGAGTATGGGATGGATGGATGGGCCTGAAACCATGCTTGCACCATTTGAGCATGATGGAACCTGACATTATCTCACACAATGACATAGGTCACACCATCAGCTCTACAGACCTGATTTAGCTCATCAAGGAAGGTTACAAGGAGAGCTGCATTATATGATCCAATACGAGGTCTGCGTCCCACCCACACCATCTTCCGATATAGCCGCACACACGGTGATGTTGGCCCCACGTTGTCCAGGTACTTGGATGGCTGCCCGCTGGCCAATGAAATTCCGACCTCTCCTCCTTGTCTAGGACAGGTAGAAGCCTCATCCAAAAATAGGAATTTGTGATGGTTTTCGTCATCCTCTAAGAAGACATTTCGGAAAACAGAATTACTGATTAAAATGATTTGGGGAATTTTTTCACAACAGGCATCTTGAAACTGAACGTACCTGAACATACTCAGTCCTCAGTTGCTTCACTCTGTCTGCATTTCTTTCAAAAGGCACAAGGTATAACTGTTTTAGAGACACCCGGTGCCTTTTTCAGCGTGCGTGCAATAGTCGGCAAACGTATGGATTTCACATTGTTGAACATGTCGTCACTGTCCAAGATTTGCTGAAGAATTTCTGTAAGGCGAATATCAAATCAAAATCAAATCAAATTTATTTATATAGCCCTTCGTACATCAGCTGATATCTCAACGTGCTGTACAGAAACCCAGCCTAAAACCCCAAACAGCAAGCAATGCAGGTGTAGAAGCACGGTGGCTAGGAAAAGCTCCCTAGAAAGGCCAAAACCTAAGAAGAAGCCTAGAGAGGAACCAGGCTATGTGGGGTGGCCAGTCCTCTTCTGGCTGTGCCGGGTGGAGATTATAACAGAACATGGCCAAGATGTTCAAATGTTCATAAATGACCAGCATGGTCGTATAATAATAAGGCAGAACAGTTGAAACTGGAGCAGCAGCACGGTCAGGTGGACTGGGGACAGCAAGGAGTCATCATGTCAGGTAGTCCTGAGGCATGGTCCTAGGGCTCAGGTCCTCCGAGAGAGAGAAAGAAAGAGAGAATTAGAGAGAGCATATGTGGGGTGGCCAGTCCTCTTCTGGCCGTGCCAGGTGGAGATTTTAACAGAACATGGCCAAGATGTTCAAATGTTCATAAATGACCAGCATGGTCGAATAATAATAAGGCAGAACAGTTGAAACTGAATATCATTTCTGGCCCAAATTGGTCACAGCCTGCTCTCTTGTTGGTCAATAAGAATTTTGCCTCTGCCTCTCCTATTTGGGAGAGTCTCAATTCTGCAGGGAAAATTACAGTAAGAGTATATTTAGTCACATCCCCTACTATGTGAAACACATTTGAATGCGGTATACATACATTTGACAATTGAGAGTAGCCTCATGTGTAGCGCACGCTGAAGACATACCGGTTCTCATTGCAGAAAGTTCTGATGATTGAGGTTGATCTTCTGAGGTTTGGTTGAATCATTGTAGCTTCCTCAGTCATTGTCATGCCATGATTTACGACATGGTCTAAAACTATTGGATTTCATTGGACGCTCTTTGCTGTTGCTGTCTTGGTCCGTGGCCTTATCCTCTACCACATTCCCCACCACACCTCTCAAACGAGGCCCACGACCACCTCTGTGGCCTTGAACATTCCCCACCACACCTCTTGACCACCTCTCAGAAGGGTGCTTGGTCCGTGGCCTTGTCCTCTACCACGTTCCCCACCACACCTCTCAAACGAGGCCCACGACCACCTCTCAGAAGGGGTGCTTGGTCCGTGGCCTTGTCCTCTACCACATTCCCCACCACACCTCTCAAACGAGGCCCACGACCACCTCTCAGAAGGGGTGCTTGGTCCGTGGCCTTGTCCTCTACCACGTTCCCCACCACACCTCTCAAACGAGGCCCACGACCACCTCTCAGAAGGGATGCTTGGTCCGTGGCCTTATCCTCTACCACATTCCCCACCACACCTCTCAAACGAGGCCCACGACCACCTCTCAGAAGGGGTGCTTGGTCCGTGGCCTTGTCCTCTACCACATTCCCCACCACACCTCTCAAACGAGGCCCACGACCACCTCTCAGAAGGGGTGCTTGGTCCGTGGCCTTGTCCTCTACCACGCTCCCCACCACACCTCTCAAACTGCCCACGACCACCTCTCAGAAGGGGTGCTTGGTCCGTGGCCTTATCCTCTACCACATTCCCCACCACACCTCTCAAACGAGGCCCACGACCACCTCTCAGAAGGGGTGCTTGGTCCGTGGCCTTATCCTCTACCACATTCCCCACCACACCTCTCAGAAGGGGTGCTTGTCATCTGCCATTCCTGTGACCACCATGTCCTCCTCGTCTTCCTCCTCCCACTGCTTGACCTCTATTGTGACCTGGATCACCTGTCGGCTCCATGTTATCACTATGTTGTTGTTGGGGGATACCATTCATTCCACTATACAGCTCCATGTTATCACTATGTTGTTGTAGGGGGATACCATTCATTCCACTATACAGCTCCATGTTATCACTATGTTGTTGTTGGGGGATACCATTCATTCCACTATACAGCTCCATGTTATCACTATGTTGTTGTTGGGGGATACCATTCATTCCACTATACAGCTCCATGTTATCACTATGTTGTTGTTGGGGGATACCATTCATTCCACTATACAGCTCCATGTTATCACTATGTTGTTGTTGGGGGATACCATTCATTCCACTATACAGCTCCATGTTATCACTATGTTGTTGGGGGATACCATTCATTCCACTATACAGCTCCATGTTATCACTATGTTGTTGTTGGGGGATACCATTCATTCCACTATACAGCTCCATGTTATCACTATGTTGTTGTTGGGGGATACCACTCAGTCCACTATACAGCTCCATGTTATCACTATGTTGTTGTAGGTGGATACCACTCAGTCCACTATACAGCTCCATGTTATCACTATGTTGTTGTTGGGGGATACCATTCATTCCACTATACAGCTCCATGTTATCACTATGTTGTTGTAGATGGATACCATTCAGTCCACTATACAGCTCCATGTTATCACTATGTTGTTGTAGATGGATACCACTCATTCCACTATACAGCTCCATGTTATCACTATGTTGTTGTAGATGGATACCACTCAGTCCACTATACAGCTCCATGTTATCACTATGTTGTTGTAGATGGATACCATTCAGTCCACTATACAGCTCCATGTTATCACTATGTTGTTGTAGATGGATACCATTCAGTCCACTATACAGCTCCATGTTATCACTATGTTGTTGTAGATGGATACCACTCATTCCACTATACAGCTCCATGTTATCACTATGTTGTTGTAGATGGATACCACTCATTCCACTATACAGCTCCATGTTATCACTATGTTGTTGTAGATGGATACCATTCAGTCCACTATACAGCTCCATGTTATCACTATGTTGTTGTTGGGGATACCATTCATTCCACTATACAGCTCCATGTTATCACTATGTTGTTGTAGATGGATACCATTCATTCCACTATACAGCTCCATGTTATCACTATGTTGTTGTAGATGGATACCACTCAGTCCACTATACAGCTCCATGTTATCACTATGTTGTTGTAGATGGATACCATTCAGTCCACTATACAGCTCCATGTTATCTCTATGTTGTTGTTGGGGGATACCATTCATTCCACTATACAGCTCCATGTTATCACTATGTTGTTGGGGGATACCATTCATTCCACTATACAGCTCCATGTTATCACTATGTTGTTGTTGGGGGATACCACTCATTCCACTATACAGCTCCATGTTATCACTATGTTGTTGTTGGGGGATACCATTCATTCCACTATACAGCTCCATGTTATCACTATGTTGTTGTTGGGGGATACCATTCATTTCACTATATACTCAGACCACAATGTGAAATCAATCACAACGAGTTGGCAGTATAAAGCAGTTACAATTGCCTGCGTACATACACTCACCGGCCACTTTATTAGGTACACCTGCGTGTTAACGAAAACAGTCTGCTCCTTTGAACACACGAATCATGTGGCTGCCTGCAACTCAATATATAGAGTATATAGAGTAGAGAGCTTTAGATGTTGTTCGACCAAACAGAACAGGCAAGATGAGTAATCTAAGCAACTTTGACCGTGGTATGATTGTTGGTGCCACCACATGGTGATTCCAGCATCTCAGAAACAGCTGCCCTCCTGGGATTTTTACGCACTACAGTCTCTAGAGTTTACAGAGACACACTACAGTCTCTAGAGTTTACAGAGAATGGTGCGATAAACAAAACACATTCAGTGAGTGGCAGTTCTGTGGGCAAAAACACCTTGTTATTGAGAGAGGTCAGAAGAGAATGTCCAGACTCATTCAAGCTGACAGAAAGGCCACAAATGCTCAAATAACAGCTGTTAAAAACAGTGGTGTGCAGAAGGGCATCTCTTAACGTACAACACCGTGAATAATGCAGGCTGTTGTGGAGGCAAAAGGGGTCCTACTCAGTACTAGATAGGAGTACCTAATAAAGTGGCCGGTGAGTGTACAGTAATGTAAAATCTGAAAACATGGTCTGGAAAAGTGGTACATGGGACCATAGAAACAGTGTCTGATAAAGAATGATGATGAAATATTACAGCCATAGATAATGTAGTCCAATTGGTTCATGTTCCACGGTAATTGGGGTCAATGGATCTCATTATCCTGAAACTTTCATGATCTAAACATGGAAATTGTTTGTCAGTTTCCATAAAACTATGCATTAAGAGTAATGCAACAGTTACTTATCATTTTGAGCAGTGGTATCAATTGATAGTGAGATCATTGTAATGAAATGAATAGACAGTCATCTCAGATGTAATGTGTGAATTGCATTTTGAAATGGTGATACTTTGATGTTAAGTTGTGTCATTTTGAACAGGTGATTTTAGTTCAATGAACAAATGATCTTAGCTTTATGTGTCTTGTATCCAAGCAATTGGAAAAAGTGTTGTGTTTAGAAAAATGTGCATTTTGATCATCGGTTGTGAGTTTTGTGTGGAGAGTTTTGAAAAATCACATTCAAGGTTCTGAAATTAGTGCCAAAGTGATAAAGAAAAACCTGTAAATACGATTTGATTCTGTCCATGCACACTGCTGTGATGTGGGATTCCTGCAATCAAATAAATTGCTATTCCAAAATACCTAAGGTTAACAACTATCCCCACCTGATACAGCCTATGTATGGGGCTGTTAGAAGAGATCCTTAGAGCGTTAGAGCCCCAACTTGGAGAAAACATATCAAGGAGACACACCACATGTGTGTGTGTGTTTGTCTGTCTGTGCTCATGTGTGTACAAGTGTGTATGTTTGCACGCGTGTCTGTGTATCTGTGTCCATGTATCTCTCTCTTTCTCTGTCTCTCTCTGTGTGTGCGTGTGTGTGTGTGTGTGTGTGTGTGTGTGTGTGTGTGATCCCAGACTACTCCCGTTCAGACAGCAGGACAGACTAACCAAAATTGTAATCAGTAACGTAACTTTTGGAATACTTTCCCCGTAAGAGACATCAGAAGGAGACAAAAATGATCCATCAAACCCACTTGGTGTGTCGTCATAGTGGTCTCTGACATCATAGTGGTCTCTGACATCATAGTGGTCTCTGACATCATAGTGGTCTCTGACATCATAGTGGTCTCTGACATCATAGTGGTCTCTGACATCATAGTGGTCTTTGACATCATAGTGGTCTCTGACATCATAGTGGTCTCTGACATCATAGTGGTCTTTGACATCATAGTGGTCTTTGACATCATAGTGGTCTCTGACATCATAGTGGTCTCTGACATCATAGTGGTCTCTGACATCATAGTGGTCTCTGACATCATAGTGGTCTCTGACATCATAGTGGTCTCTGACATCATAGTGGTCTTTGACATCATAGTGGTCTCTGACATCATAGTGGTCTCTGACATCATAGTGGTCTCTGACATCATAGTGGTCTCTGACATCATAGTGGTCTCTGACATCATAGTGGTCTTTGACATCATAGTGTCTTTGACATCATAGTGGTCTTTGACATCATAGTGGTCTCTGACATCATAGTGGTCTCTGACATCATAGTGGTCTCTGACATCATAGTGGTCTTTGACATCATAGTGGTCTCTGACATCATAGTGGTCTTTGACATCATAGTGGTCTTTGACATCATAGTGGTCTCTGACATCATAGTGGTCTTTGACATCATAGTGGTCTCTGACATCATAGTGGTCTTTTACATCATAGTGGTCTCTGACATCATAGTGGTCTCTGACATCATAGTGGTCTCTGACATCATAGTGGTCTTTGACATCATAGTGGTCTCTGACATCATAGTGGTCTCTGACATCATAGTGGTATTTGACATCATAGTGGTCTCTGACTTGTGGTCAGACTCACTCGGGTGGAACAAACTTAAAACTTAAACTTAAGCTTGAGCCTTTTTTCACTATTGATTTGAATGTCATTGAGAAAAGGAGTCATAATGTATTGGTCTGCAAACATCCTTTCTGAATTTAAAAGTAATCCAGGAAGTTACCAGGAAGTTACCATCTGGTTGCTTTAAAGTATCAGTTACTCCCCAACTTTGCTTCTTAGAGTATAGATGCAATATCCCAGTGTGGAGATACAGGAGAGAGATGAAGAGGAGAGAGATGAAGAGGAGAGAGATGAAGAGGAGAGAGATGAAGAGGAGAGAGATGAAGAGGACAGGGACTTGTATATCCAGCTGTAACAGCTAGCAGCATAGAGAGATGAAGAGGAGAGAGATGAAGAGGACAGAGATGAAGAGGACAGGGACTAGTGCAGCATTATAGGATCAACACCAACAAAAACTGCTTCTCTATGGCAACATGTTCTCCTTGACTTGTTAGTGAACACTTTTAGAAATAGGAAAACCTGCAAATTCACTAGTGGTTATTTCCTCACCATTGTCAATGACAGATATTTGTCCCATAGTGCTAAGAACATGAGATGGAAAAAGCTGAGAAAACACACTGTTTAGTCTGTAGAAGTTGAGTTTAAAAAGGTGTGACAATTCTGTTTTTTTTCTATCCACAAACAACAACAATATGTAATATTTAAGTTCCGCTCTGTGGCGCGTTACCCAATGTGAACACAGATTGTACTTGACATCGGTATGCTAGTTACCGTTCATTAAGAAACGTCACACTACCGCATCAGACAAATTAGAAGTCACATGACAATCCCTGCTGCTCAGGCTTCCTAAGCTAGTTTCCCTACACCCTGTGGTGCACTCAGAAGAACGTTTATACAACGTTATGCATTGTTAATACCAGGACACATCGGGCAATGCAGCAAAACACCTCAAGAGTTCAAATCACTAATGATCCTCTCACACTTAAAAAAAAAAGAAAAAAAAAGCTATTTCCATTTTTATTTTTTAACTTGAATTTCTCCTAAATGACTTCTTAGGGTAGTTAGAGTTTCTTCAGAGGAAACGTAATATTCTAATAAATCATTCTCACTGCTGCCTCAGAGCTACTTACTGTAAGGCAATATGTATTCTGTTCTGTTTCCCATATTGATTTGTAATGCTGACAATCTACACGGCAAAGTGTTCTCAATTTAATTTCAAATGTCCTATGGAGTTTATTACACAGCATTAGGAATGAGTTGTGTCCATTGCTGTCTGTCTGTCTGTCTGTCTGTCTGTCTGTCTGTCTGTCTGTCTGTCTGTCTGTCTGTCTGTCTGTCTGTCTGTCTGTCTGTCTGTCTCTAACATGTCTGTCTGTCTGTCTGTCTGTCTGTCTGTCTGTCTGTCTGTCTGTCTGTCTGTCTGTCTGTCTGTCTGTCTGTCTGTCTGTCTGTCTGTCTGTCTGTCTGTCTGTCTGTCTGTCTGTCTCTAACATGTCCGTCCGTCCGCCCGTCCGCCCGTCCGTCCGTCCGTCCGTCCGTCCGTCCGTCCGTCTGTCTGTCTCTAACATGTCTGTCTGTCTGTCTGTCTGTCTGTCTGTCTGTCTGTCTGTCTGTCTGTCTGTCTGTCTGTCTGTCTCTAACATGTCTGTCTGTCTGTCTGTCTGTCTGTCTGTCTGTCTGTCTGTCTGTCTGTCTGTCTGTCTGTCTGTCTGTCTGTCTGTCTGTCTGTCTGTCTCTAACATGTCCGTCCGTCCGTCCGTCCGTCCGTCCGTCCGTCCGTCCGTCTGTCTGTCTCTAACATGTCTGTCTGTCTGTCTGCCTGCCTGTCTGTCTGTCTGTCTGTCTGTCTGTCTGTCTGTCTGTCTGTCTGTCTGTCTGTCTGTCTGTCTCTCCCTCTCTCCCTCCCTGATTCTAATCCTTTAAAGTGAACAAACTCCAGGGACCGGCTTATTTACCAGAATGGCTCGAGGCAGAACACACGTGTTTTCATTTCCAATCAAGGCTCCAAGTTCTTTTAAGAATTGCACGGTAATTGGTTTTTACTGCACAAGATTGTTACTCGTTGAGGAAGTTTTTATAGGCTATAGCCTACAATACAGTACTGTTGTTTTCTCATAGGTTGACACACACGCAGACTGCAGCACTACTGCTGGTGGTAGTGAACGCCATTAGGTGGTCTGTTACTGTGTGCGTGGGTGTATTCACATGTTCGCTGCCCATTTAAGCCACAGTGACTTCCTTCCTGATTGTCTAAAACAACAACAGAGAAGGTATTTTTACTACATTGCCTGGGTGTTTGTAATTAGCTTAACCATCTGGTGACTTTTCAAAGAAAGTGTGAATGAGTCAAGTCTGGAACTTGCTTTTTAAAAATATATATACACTACCATTCAAACGTTTGGGGTCATTTAGAAATGTCCTTGTTTTTGAAAGAAAATCTTCTTTTTTTTGTCCATTAAAATAACATGAAATTGATCAGAAAAACAGTGTAGACAATGTTAAGGCCAGCAGCCCGGAGTCGCCTCTTCACTGTTGACGTTGAGCCTGGTGTTTTGCGGGTACTATTTAATGAAGCTGCCAGTTGAGGACTAGTGAGGCGTCTGTTTCTTAAACTAGCCATTCTAATGTACTTGTCCTCTTGCTCAGTTGTGCACCGGGGCCTCCCACTCCTCTTTCTATTCCTGTTAGAACCAGTTTTCCCTGTTCTGTGAAGAGAGTAGTACACAGCGTTGTACGAGATCTTCAGTTTCTTGACAATTTCTTGCATGAAATAGCCTTCATTCTTTAGAACAAGAATAGACTGACGAGTTTCAGAAGAAAGTTATTTGTTTCTGGCCATTTTGTGCCTGTAATCGAACCCACAAATGCTGATTCTCCAGATCCTCAACTAGTCTAAATCGGGACAGTTTTGTTGCTTCTTTAATCAAAACAACAGTTTTCAACTTTTGAATGGTAGTGTACAGTCATGGCCAAAAGTTTTAAGAATTACTAAAATATTAATTTTCACAAAGTCTGCTGCCTCAGTTTGTATGATGGCAATTTGCATATACTCCAGAGTGTTATGAAGATTGATCAGATGAATTGCAATTAATTGCAAAGTCCCTCTTTGCCATGCAAATGAACTGAATCCCCCCAAAACATTTCCACTCCATTTCAGCCCTGCCACAAAAGGACCAGCTGACATCATGTCAGTGATTCTCTCGTAACACAGGTGTGAGTGTTGACGAGGACAAGGCTGGAGATCACTCTGTCATGTTGATTGAGTTTGAATGACAGACTGGAAGCTTCATAAAGAGGGTGGTGCTTGGAATCATTGTTCTTCCTCTGTCAAATACGGTTACCTGCAAGTGTAACGGTTTTCTAGTGGTGATGAAGGAGAGTCGGACCAAACTGCAGCGTGTCGATTGCGATCCATGTTTAATACAACAAAGAAACACGAACTTACAAAAAACAATAAACGAAACCGAAACAGCCTATCTGGTGCAAACTAACAGAGAGTACACATAGGACACTAAGGACAATCACCCACGACAAACTCAAAGAATATGGCTGCCTAAATATGGTTCCCAATCAGAGACAACGATAAGCACCTGCCTCTGATTGAGAACCACTCCAGACAGCCATAGACTTTGCTAGACAACCCACTAAGCTACAATCCCAATACCACCACCAAAACCCCAAGACAAACACACCACAATTACAAAAACCCCATGCCACACCCTGGCCTGACCAAATACATAAAGATAAACACAAAATACCTTGACCAGGGCGTGACAGAACCCCCCCCCCCTAAGGTGCGGACTCCCGAACGCACCTCAAAACAATAGGGAGGGTCCGGGTGGGCGTCTGTCCATGGTGGCGGCTCCGGCGCGGGACGTGGACCCCACTCATTTAATGTCTTAGTCCCCTCTCCCTTCGTCCCTGGATAGTCCACCCTCGCCGCCGACCATGGCCTAGTAGTCCTCACCCAGAACCCCACTGGACTGAGGAGCAGATCGGGACTGAAGGACAGCTCCGGACTGAGGCAGCTCGGGACTGAGGGGAAGCTCGGGAGTGAGGGGAAGCTCGGGAGTGAGGGGAAGCTCGGGAGTGAGGGGAAGCTCGGGAGTGAGAGAAAGCTCGGGAGTGAGAGAAAGCTCGGGAGTGAGAGAAAGCTCGGGAGTGAGAGAAAGCTCGGGAGTGAGAGAAAGCTCAGGAGTGAGAGGAAGCTCAGGAGTGAGAGGAAGCTCAGGAGTGAGAGGAAGCTCAGGCAGGTAGATAGATCTACCAGCTCCTGGCTGGCTGGTGGTTCCGGCAGATCCTGGCTGACTGGCACTTCTGGCGGATCCTGGCTGACTGGTGGATCCTGGCAGACTGGCGGATCCTGGCTGACTGGTGGATCCTGGCAGACTGGCGGAACCTGGCAGACTGGCGGATCCTGGCAGACTGGCGGATCCTGGCTGAATGGCGGATCTAACTGATCCTGGCAGACTGGCAGATCCTGACCGACTGGCAGATCCTGGCCGACTGGCAGATCCTGGCCGACTGGCAGTTCTGGCGAATCCTGGCAGACTGGCGGATCCTGGCAGACTGGCGGATCCTGGCAGACTGGCGGATCCTGGCAGACTGGCAGTTCTGGCGGATCCTGGCTGACTGGTGGATCCTGGCAGACTGGCGGATCCTGGCAGACTGGCGGATCCTGGCAGACTGGCGGATCCTGGCCGACTGGCGGATCCTGGCCGACTGGCGGATCCTGGCCGACTGGCGGATCCTGGCAGACTGGCGGATCCTGGCTGAATGGCGGATCTAACTGATCCTGGCAGACTGGCGGATCCTGGCTGACTGGCAGATCCTGGCCGACTGGCAGTTCTGGCGGATCCTGGCCGACTGGCGGATCCTGGCCGACTGGCGGATCCTGGTTGACTGGCAGTTCTGGCAGATCCCGGCTGACTGGCGGATCTGGAAGAGTCTGATTGACTGGCAGATCTGGAAGAGTCTGGTTGACTGGCAGATCTGGAAGAGTCTGGTTGACTGGCAGATCTGGAAGAGTCTGGTTGACTGGCAGATCTGGAAGAGTCTGGTTGACTGGCAGATCTGGAAGAGTCTGGTTGACTGGCAGATCTGGAAGAGTCTGGTTGACTGGCAGATCTGGAAGAGTCTGGTTGACTGGCAGATCTGGAAGAGTCTGGCTGACTGGCAGATCTGGCGGCGCTGGGCAGACTGGCGACGCTGGGCAGACTGGCGGTGCTGGGCAGACTGGCGGTGCTGGGCAGACTGGCGGTGCTGGGCAGACTGACGGCGCTGGGCAGACTGGTGACGCTGGGCAGACGGGGGGCACTGGCGGCGCTGGGCAGACTGGCGGCACTAGCTGCTCCATATAGGCTGACAGCTCTGCCGGCTTCTTACAGACTGACAGCTCTGGCGGCTCCGTGCTGACTGGCTGCTCCTTGCAGCCTGGCAGCTCCTTGCAGACTGACAGCTCCGTGCAGACTGACAGCTCCGTGCAGACTGACAGCTCCGTGCAGATTGACAGCTCCTTGCAGACTGACAGCTCCTTGCAGACTGACAGCTCCTTGCAGACTGGCTGCTCCATGCAGACTGGCTGCTCTATGCAGACTGACATCTCTGGCTGCTTCATGCAGACTGACAGCTCTGGCTGCTCCATGTAGGCTGACAGCTCTGGCGGCTCCGTGCAGACTGGCAGCTCCGTGCAGACTGGCAGCTCCGTGCAGACTGGCAGCTCCGTGCAGACTGGCAGCTCCGTGCAGACTGGCAGCTCCGTGCAGACTGACAGCTCCTTGCAGACTGACAGCTCCTTGCAGACTGGCTGCTCCATGCAGACTGGCTGCTCCATGCAGACTGACATCTGGCTGCTTCATGCAGACTGACAGCTCTGGCTGCTCCATGTAGGCTGGTAGCTCCGTGCAGACTGGCAGCTCCGTGCAGACTGGCAGCTCCGTGCAGACTGACAGCTCCGTGCAGACCGGCAGCTCCTTGCAGACCGGCAGCTCCGTGCAGACCGGCAGCTCCGTGCAGACCGGCAGCTCCGTGCAGACCGGCAGCTCCGTGCAGACCGGCAGCTCCGTGCAGACTGACAGCTCCTTACAGACTGGCAGCTCCTTGTAGACTGGCTGCGCTGAACAGGCGGGAGACTCCGGCCGCGCAGGAGAGGAGAAAGGCTCTGGCTGCGCTGAACAGGCGGGAGACTCCAGCAGCGCTGTAGAGGAGAAAAGCTCCGGCAGCGCTGAACAGGTGGGACGCACTGTAGGCCTGATGCGTGGTGCTGGCACTGGTATGCCGTGCATGCTATGCCAAGCTCACACCTTTCTTTCTACTCTGTCCAATACATCCTCCACACTCTCAGACTCAGCACTCTGCTTCGCCGACAGCTCCAATTCCATCCATGGCTCTGCCCAGGGTCCTTGTCCGTCAAGGATCTCCTCCCAAGTCCATTTATCCAAAGAGTGCAGCCTCTCCCAATGCTGCTGCTGCCTTTGTTGCTTCTCCTGCTGCTGCCTTTGCTCCTGCTGCTGCCTTTGCTGCTGCTGCTGTTGCTCCTGCTGCACCTGTCGCTTCTCCTGCTGCTGCTGTTGCTGCTGCCTCTGTTTACCACGCCACTTGGTCCTTGGTTGGTGGGTGATTCTGTAACGGTTTTCTAGTGGTGATGAAGGAGAGTCGGACCAAACTGCAGCGTGTCGATTGCGATCCATGTTTAATACAACAAAGAAACACGAACTTACAAAAAACAATAAACGAAACCGAAACAGCCTATCTGGTGCAAACTAACAGAGAGTACACATAGGACACTAAGGACAATCACCCACGACAAACTCAAAGAATATGGCTGCCTAAATATGGTTCCCAATCAGAGACAACGATAAGCACCTGCCTCTGATTGAGAACCACTCCAGACAGCCATAGACTTTGCTAGACAACCCACTAAGCTACAATCCCAATACCACCACCAAAACCCCAAGACAAACACACCACAATTACAAAAACCCCATGCCACACCCTGGCCTGACCAAATACATAAAGATAAACACAAAATACTTTGACCAGGGCGTGACAGCAAGGAAACACATGCCGTCATCATTGCTTTGCACAAAAAAGGCAAGGATATTGCTGCCAGTAAGATTGCACCTAAATCAACAATTTATTGGATCATCAAGAACTTCAAGGAGAGCGGATCAATTGTTGTGAAGAAGGCTTCAGGGCGCCAAAGAAAGTCCAGCAAGCGCCAGGACCGTCTCCTAAAGTTGATTCAGCTGCGGGATCGGGGCACCACCAGTACAGAGCTTGCTCAGGAATGGCAGCAGGCAGGTGTGAGTGCATCTGCACGCACAGTGAGGCGAAGACTTTTGGAGGATGGCCTGGTGTCAGGAAGGGCAGCAAAGAAGCCACTTCTCTCCAGGAAAAACATCAGGGTCAGACTGATATTCTGCAAAAGGTACAGGGATTGGACTGCTGAGGACTGGGGTAAAGTCATTTTCTCTGATGAATCCCTTTTCCAATTGTTTAGGGCATCCGGTAAAATGCTTGTCCGGAGAAGACAAGGTGAGCACTACCATCAGTCCTGTGTCATGCCAACAGTAAACCATCCTGAGACCATTCATGTGTGGGGTTTCTTCTCAGCAAAGGGAGTGGGCTCACTCACCATTTTGCTTAAGAACACAGCCATGAATAAAGAATGGTACCAACACATCCTCCGAGAGCAACTTCTCCCAACCATCCAGGAACAGTTTGGTGACGAAAAATGCCTTTTCCAGCATTATGATGCATCTTGCCATAAGGCAAAAGTGATAGCTAAGCTTCTTGGGGAACAAAACATCGATATTTTGGGTCCATGGCCAGGAAACTCCCCAAGCCTTAATCCCATTGAGAACTTGTGGTCAATTCTCAAGAGGCGGGTGGACAACCCCCCCCCCCACACACACACACACACACAAATTCTGAAAACTGCAAGCATTGATTATGCAAGAATGGGCTGCCATCAGTCAGGATGTGGCCCAGAAGTTAATTGACAGCATGCCAGGGCGGATTGCAGAGGTCTTGAAAAAGAAGGGTCAACACTGCAAATACTGACTCTTTGCATCAACTTCATGTAATTGTAAATTAAAGCCTTTGACACTTATGAAATGCTTGTAATTATACTTCAGTATACCATAGTAACATCTGACAAAAATATCTAAAGACACTGAGACAGCAGACTTTGTGAAAATTAATATATGTGTCATTCTCAAAACTGTTGGCCACGACTGTATATACACACAAGAAATGGTACCGTGCATGTTGTTTTTAGGCCTGTCATTCTTTTGATCTTGCTCAACTCAGTTTGAGCAATGGCTTTTCACAACACGTTGAGAGCGGTAGAGCAGTCCTTTCAAAGTGCCAGTTGGAGGACGTGCTATATCTGGGACCTGATGGCGTCATCATAACCCCATGTCGTCTTCGAAATGCATCACCATTTTCCTCTTAGACAGCTGCTGCTGTACAGTCTGCATGACTCCTGTCAAACCTGGGTTTAAAAAAAACAGAAGTACATTGAAATCTTTTCAGATACTTTATCTGTGCTTGATTGAGCTTGCCTGGCTTAATGGACCAATAGAATAGTCCCAAAATAGGGTAAATCCCGCCCATCTGGCACTCCTGGCAGGAGCAAATGGTCAACGTCTATAGAAAATGGATCTGGTCTGAATCCTCCTGTCTTCTTCTCCTGGCTGTGTCCCACAGTCCTTCCTCTAAAAGCAGGGTTGCTCTGCTCCCCCCTGCATTAACAGGGGCAGTGCAGTCAAAAACTAGATTTTCCTGTTTAATTTTTTTTAAATTTCCACACTTTGAGGTTGAAATAACCTTGCAATTGTGAAAATGATGATAACCCCCTTTTTAGGGGAAGATATTTTTTCTGAACATTTTTTTCAGCCTGCTCAGGTGGGATGGGGTTTTCGCCCCAAAGTATGACATCACAATCTGATCTGATTATTCTGACCAATCATCTTTTATTTGCATATGCATCCTGCTACTTTGAAGGGGTAAGTGTGGTAGGCTCTAGAGTCTACAGATCCTATCTGCCAATCAGGGCTCTGTAAGTAAACGTTAAAAATGTGTTTTTATCACGCCGACACGATCAGACTGAGCATTTCAATGCGAAAAAAGCCTTGAGCACCTGCACGTTGGGTCCTGTCCTGTTCTGTCCTGTTCTGTCCTGTTCTGTCCTGTTCTGTCCTGTTCTGTTCTGTTCTGTTCTGTTCTGTCCTGTTCTGTCCTGTTCTGTCCTGTTCTGTTCTGTTCTGTCCTGTTCTGTCCTGTTCTGTCCTGTTCTGTTCTGTTCTGTTCTGTCCTGTTCTGTCCTGTTCTGTCCTGTTCTGTCCTGTTCTGTTCTGTCCTGTTCTGTCCTGTCCTGTTCTGTCCTGTTCTGTCCTGTTCTGTCCTGTTCTGTTCTGTCCTGTTCTGTTCTGTCCTGTTCTGTCCTGTTCTGTTCTGTTCTTTTCTGTCCTGTAATGCCCTGTCCTGTTCTATCCTGTTATTCCCTGTTCTGTTCTGTCCTGTTCTGTTCTGTCCTGTTCTGTTCTGTCCTGTTCTGTCCTGTTCAGTTCTGTCCTGTTCTGTCCTGTCCTGTTCTGTCCTGTTCTGTCCTGTTCTGTTCTGTCCTGTTCAGTTCTGTCCTGTTCTGTCCTGTCCTGTTCTGTCCTGTCCTGTTCTGTCCTGTTCTGTCCTGTTCAGTTCTGTCCTGTTCTGTCCTGTCCTGTTCTGTCCTGTTCTGTTCTGTCCTGTTCTGTTCTGTCCTGTTCTGTCCTGTTCTGTTCTGTTCTTTTCTGTCCTGTAATGCCCTGTCCTGTTCTATCCTGTTATTCCCTGTTCTGTTCTGTCCTGTTCTGTCCTGTTCTGTCCTGTTCTGTTCTGTTCTGTCCTGTTCTGTCCTGTTCTGTCCTGTTATTCCCTGTTCTGTTCTGTCCTGTTCTGTTCTGTCCTGTTCTGTTCTGTTCTTTTCTGTCCTGTAATGCCCTGTCCTGTTCTATCCTGTTATTCCCTGTTCTGTTCTGTCCTGTTCTGTCCTGTTATTCCCTGTTCTGTTCTGTCCTGTTCTGTCCTGTTCTGTCCTGTTCTGTCCTGTTCTGTTCTGTCCTGTTCTGTTCTGTCCTGTTCTGTTCTGTCCTGTTCTGTCCTGTTCTGTCCTGTCCTGCTCTGTCCTGTTCTGTTCTGTTCTGTCCTGTTCTATCCTGTTATTCCCTGTTCTGTTCTGTACTATTATGCCCAGATCTGTCTTATCCTGTTCTGTCCTATTCTGTCCTGTTCTGTCCTGTCCTATTCTGTCGTGGCCTATTCTGTCCTGTTCTATTCTGTTCTGACCTTTTCTTTCTGGCTTGTGCTTTTAATTCCACTCCCCTTCTGGTTTCATGCCTGGACCAAATTGGGACAGGGTTTGGACAACGAGGAGAGGGAGGAGGAGAGGGAGGGAGGGAGGGGGAGAGGGAGGGAGGGGGAGAGGGAGGGAAACTGTTGGTTCACTGGAAATTCTCTCTCCCTCTCCCTCCCTTGTCCAGGTGAGAGACAGAACAATGCCTTCTGCAGAAATGGTTGTCCCCTCAGAGGGAGAGAATGGGGCCAGAGGAGGACAGAATGGCAGATCAACCCTGTGTAGGAGGAAGGAGCCCGGGACAGCTAATAGCCTTCAGACTCAATCTAACTCATTGTTGTACATTCATTCACCAACACCTTTCAAACACCATGGAGTCCTTTTTTTAACTTTCCCACTACCTACTATTCTTGGCTTGATAAAAGTGAGGACCAAACGTGCCTAAAGCCTCTTTCTCCATTCCCTTTTTATCTCAGGTAGCCATTTATCTGATCGTGTGAGAGTCATTTCCGCCTCTTTTCAGTGTAGGAGCTGTCACTCTAGTCACCTCCTCCTAATGTATTGTCTTCTGATTGAACCCTAAATGCTGTCTCTGTCCATCTCACAGCTCTAATGCACAATAGATGCCAAGACTTTCAACATTTCAGCAAGTACTGGTACTTTACTAGCATATTCCACTCTTTCACTCAATGTGTGACCCAAATGGCACCCTATCGAAAGTAGTGCACTACTTTAAGGCTCTACCCATAGGACTCTGTTCAGAAGTAGTGCACTGTATAGGGAATAGGGTGCCAGTTGGGAAAGCACCCTTTCACTCTCTCAATATATTTAACTTCTGACATGAACGAAGCGCTGATGATGAAGTGACAGGGGAGCTCAGAAATCAATTAGTTTTCGACCTGACATGCCTGGTTTGAAGTCATTCATTCTGATAACCAGACAGAAAATAGGGGGGAGGGACCTGAAATGAGGTGTGTGTGTGTGTGTGTGTGTGTGTGTGTGTGTGTGTGTGCATGTGTGTGTGTGCACGTGTGTGTGTATGCGTGTGTGCTGGTGTGTGTGTGCGCGTGCGTGTGTGTGTGTGTGTGCGCGCGCGTGTGTGTGTGTGTGCGCCTGTGTGTGTGTGTGTGTGCGTGTGTGCGTGTGCGTGCGTGTGTGTGTGTGTGTGTGTGTGTGCGCGTGCGCGTGTGTGTGTGTGTGTGTGTGTGTGTGTGTGTGTATGTGTGTGTGTGTGTGTGCGTGTGTGTGCGCGTGTGTGTGTGTGCGTGTGTGTGTGTGTGTGCGTGTGAGTGTGTGCATGTATGTGTATGTGTATGTGTATGTGTGTGTGTGCGTGCATGCGTGTGTGTGTATGTGTGTGTGTGTATGTGTGTGTGTGTGTGTGTGTGCGTGTGTGTGCATGTATGTGTATGTGTATGTGTATGTGTGTGTGTGCGTGCATGCGTGTGTGTGTATGTGTGTGTGTGTGTGTGTGTGTATGTGTGTGTGTGTGTGTGCGTGTGTGTGCGCGTGTGTGTGTGTGCGTGTGTGTGTGTGTGTGCGTGTGAGTGTGTGCATGTATGTGTATGTGTATGTGTATGTGTGTGTGTGCGTGCATGCGTGTGTGTGTATGTGTGTGTGTGTATGTGTGCGTGTGTGTGTGTGTGTGTGTGTGTGCATGTATGTGTATGTGTATGTGTATGTGTGTGTGTGCGTGCATGCGTGTGTGTGTATGTGTGTGTGTGTATGTGTGTGTGTGTGTGTGTGTGCGTGTGTGTGCGCGTGTGTGTGTGTGCGTGTGAGTGTGTGTGTGCGTGTGAGTGTGTGTGTGGCTTCAACCCGACTGCAGCACCGGTGTGTCAATCAATGTCAACATTCAGGTGAATGTCATTATGTTGTAAAGCGTTTAGCTTTTCATTTCATTCTATTTCACGGCTATCATATACTCATATTAAGGTCCTTCCAGGCCATTTAGGTGCTATTTCTCACACTTGATAAATTGTGAGGGAACCAGTAAACAACAGCACGTTCATTGATGCTGTGAGTAATTGCTCTGGTCTGTATTGGGAGTGATATCGTCTGATTTGAAATGTTTGCTACAATCTAAAATTATTGATTGATCTCGAATGCGCAATCTAATCGAAATGAATCAAGACGATCCCAGTTAAACAAAATTACATTGACGTGCATTTTAGTTGCTGAATTAATGGTTAGAAGACGTCGAAAATACGCATTTTCCGTACGTTGAAAATATATCTTATAAGGATGTTGATAATACTTATTTTCAGGGTATCAAAAATATGTAATTTACAGACATTGAAAATATGTATTTTTCAGTCTTTGATTCTATTGACAAATTTCAACTGTACATACAGTACAGTAATCGTATTATGTCATAATTATTTAGGAAAGAGGAACCAACTGAAGACGCAACAGAATATTTATTATCTGTCACATGCATATATGTCAGCTTTTTTCAAAAGCTTTAAAACTGATAGTTAAGAATGATAATAGTGGAATCTATAGAGTAAACCAACAGCCCAGTTCAACTACAATAACATTCTCAGTAACAGTTTCAGATTTTTTACTTTACTTGCTATGACTGTGATATGTTGTTATTTATCTACCTTAGTTGAATGCACTGACTGTTAGTCGCTATGGATAAGATCGTCTGCTGAATGACCCAAATGTAAATGTGAAAAACAAACACTTGCAAAAGCATGCTGGGTATTATTCTAATGAGCTCCGTCCCCAAACAAGTACAAATTTGGTCGGTGAGGACTAGTTCAACATATGAATTTATAATAGACATAATTTTAACATCACATTATGACATTACAGTAGAGTAGAGTACAATATGGTACATTATGGTACGGTACAGGACAGTCACATTTTATTCAGTACAGCAGAGCACAGTACAGTAATGTATATATATTTTTATTATTTTAAAATTTATTTAACCTTTATTTAACTAGGCAAGTCAGTTAAGGACAAATTCAGGCGAAAAATGACAGCTTATTCAGTAGAATACAGTACAGTACAGTTTAATTCAGTAGAGTACAGTACAGTACAGTTTAATTCAGTAGAGTACAGTACAGTACACAGTACATTTTAGTTCAGTAGAGTACAGTACATTAGAGTAATGTAGGGTACAATACTATACTTTACTTTTCTTTGCTTTACTATACTCTACTCTACTGTACTGTACACTACTTTTCTTTACTGTACTGTGTATTGTACTGTGTTGTACTGCACTGTACTCTGGTGTCCTCTACTGAACTGTCTCGTGCTGTCCAAACTTGTGAAACATACAGTAGATGTCTATGATTTGGTTCAGATTTGGTTAAAATCAATGCCGGTCTGGACTGCACCAAAAAATGACCCAGAATTAAAGAAAAACTGCTGGTCTGGACCAAAAACAGAAGTCACCTGTCGGTAAATGCTTAGTGGGATTAAACAAATATTTGTCTAATAGTTTTCTGTATGTGTAATCTAAAGTCATCATGAATCACCATTGTTAATCACAGGTACAGGTAACTGCAGGACCAACACCAGAACAAATCAGTTGGACCGACACCAGAACAAATCAGTTAGACCAACACCAGAACAAATCAGTTGGACCAACGCCAGGAACAAATCAGTTGGACCAACTCCAGGAACAAATCAGTTGGACCAACTCCAGGAACAAATCAGTTGGACTGACGCCAGAACAAATCAATTGGACCAACACCAGAACAAATCAGTTGGACCAACACCAGAACAAATCAGTTGGACCAACACCAGAACAAATCAGTTGGACCAATGCCAGGAACAAATCAGTTGGACCAACACCAGAACAAATCAGTTGGACCAACACCAGAACAAATCAGTTGGACCAACACCAGAACAAATCAGTTGGACCAACACCAGAACAAATCAGTTGGACCAACGCCAGGAACAAATCAGTTGGACCAACACCAGAACAAATCAGTTGGACCAACACCAGAACAAATCAGTTGGACCAACGCCAGGAACAAATCAGTTGGACCAACACCAGAACAAATCAGTTGGACCAACACCAGAACAAATCAGTTGGACCAATGCCAGGAACAAATCAGTTGGACCAACACCAGAACAAATCAGTTGGACCAACACCAGAACAAATCAGTTGGACCAACACCAGAACAAATCAGTTGGACCAACACCAGAACAAATCAGTTGGACCAACACCAGGAACAAATCAGTTGGACCAACACCAGAACAAATCAGTTGGACCAACGCCAGGAACAAATCAGTTGGACCAACACCAGAACAAATCAGTTGGACCAACACCAGAACAAATCAGTTGGACCAACACCAGAACAAATCAGTTGGACCAACACCAGAACAAATCAGTTGGACCATTTTGATTTCCATACAGGGGGGGGCACATTTTTTATTCACGGAACCGCCTATGGGTTTTATAGTAAAGACATGTCGTGTAAATATGTCACCTTTTAATACAACATAAACACAACCAGTCATGTTTTTTTCTCCTGATTGTTAAACAAATCACTTCAGAAAGTTAAGTTGCCATCTCACGTCCAAAAATATTCCCAGCAACATATACCGTATTATTATTATGATATCATTGTAGAATATCCCCACACATTGTCGGGGCTGCAGGTAGTGGTTAGAGTGTTGGACTAGTAACCAGAAGGTTGCAAGATCGAAATCCCCGAGCTGACAAGGTAAAAATCTGTCGTTCTGCCCCTGAACAAGGCAGTTAACCCACTGTTCCCCAGTAGGCGGTCATTGAAAATAAGAATTTGTTCTTAATTAACTGACTTGCCTAGTTAAATAAAAAGCCTCCAATTGCAATGTCTGCCCAAACATATTGTCTCAAGAACCCTCAAACACACACAGTCAGGCATACCTCATTTCAAAATAGGCCATCGTCACTGTCAATGGTGAATGATAATTCTTCACCTTTTATACAGGTGAAAGTCCAAACTGTATCTCCCTTGCAATCATTTGATGTCAATCAGTTTCATGGGAATCAGCATTTCAATCTTCTTGAATGACTGTTTCCTGTGTGAATTAGAGCAGATGATGTTAACAAACTATTAGCCTGTCTTGTGTTTTGTTTCAATCCAAGCATATTTAAAATAAAATAAAACAAAATTGTATTTGTCACTTGGTAAGGTGCTTACTTTTCTTTTCAATCCCTAAAACAATTGAGTAAAATAAATATTTACTAAATATAGTAAAGTAATTTTATTTAAAAGCAACACAATAAAATAACAATGATGAGGCTATTTACAGGGGCTAACAGTACCTAGTCAATGTGCGGGAGTACAGGTTAGCCGAGGTAATTATTTTTATGTATGTGGGGGTAAATTGACTATGGGGGGGGCAATGTAAATAGTCTTTGTGGCCATTTGATTAATTGTTCAGCAGTCTTATGGCTTGAGGGTACACGCTGTTAAGGAGCCTTTTGGACCTAGACTTGGTGCTCCGCTTGCCGTGCGGTAGCAGAGAGAACAGTCTATGACTTGGGTAACTGTTGCCATACCAGGCGGTAATGCAACTGGGCAGGATTCTCTCGATGGTGCAGCTGTAAAACTTTTTGAGGATCTGAGGATCCATGTCAAATCTCTTCCTGAATCGTCTCCTGAAGGGGAAAAGGTGTTGTCGTGCCCTCGCCACAACAGTCTTTGTGTGTTTGGACCATGATAGTTCATTGGTAAAACCGAGGAACTTTATTCTCTGTCCACTACAGTCGATGTTAATGTTCGGCCCGCTTTTTCCTGTCGTCCTCGATCGTCTCCTTTGTCTTGCTCATGTTGAGGGAGAGGTTGTTGTCCTTGCGCCACACTGCCAGGTCTCTGCCCTCCTCCCTATAGGCTCTCTCATCGTTGTCAGTGATCAGATCTACCATCCTTGTGTCGTCAGCAAATTTAAAGATCAATCAAAGTGCTGTACAGAAACCCAGCCTAAAACCCCAAACAATGCAGGTGTAGAAGCAGGGTGGCTAGGGAAAACTCCCTAGAAAGGCCGAGAGAGAGAGAGAGAGAGAGGAGGGGTGAGAGAGAGAGAAGGAAATTCACACAGGCCACTGGATAAGACAGGAAAAAAAAATACTCTACCCACTTTGCCAAAGCACAGCTCCCACACCACTAGAGGGATATCTTCAACCACCAGCCTACTATCCTGAGACAAGGCCGAGTATAGCCCACGAAGATCTCCCCCACGGCACGAACCCGAGGGGGGCGCCAACCCAGACAGGAAGACCACGTCAGTGACTCAACCCAGTCAAGTGATGCATCCCTCCCAGGGACGGCATGGAAGAGCACCAGTAAGCCAGTGACTCAGCCCCTGTAATAGGCAGAGAATCCCAATGGGGAACAGAACAGGCAGAGACAGCAAGGGCTGTTCATTGCAGTTCGTTTCCGCTCACCTTCACACTCCTGAGCCAGACTAAACTCAATCCTCGGAAGAGATGAGTCTTCAGTAAAGACTTACTGGTCGAGGCCGAGTCCACATCTCTCACATGGGTAGGCAGACCGTTCCATAAAAATGGAGCTCTATAGGAGAAAGCTCTGCCTACAGCTGTTTGCTTAGAAATTCTAGTTACAGTAAGGAGGCCTGCGGCTTTTGACCATAGAATACGTGTAGGTATGTATGGCAGGACCAAATCAGAGAGATAGGTAGGAGCAAGCCCATGTAATGCTTTGTAGGTTAGCAGTAAAACCTTGAAATCAGCCCTAGCCTTTACAGGAAGCCAGTGTAGAGAGGCTAGCACTGGAGTAATAAAATCTAATATTTTGGTTCTAGTCAAGATTCTAGCAGCCGTGTTTAGCACTAACTGAAGTTTATTTAGTGCTTTATCCGGGTAGCTGAAAAGTAGAGCATTGCAGTAGTCTAACCTAGAAGTGACAAAAGCATGGATACATTTTCTACATAATTTTTGAATAGAAAGTGTCTGATTTTTGCAATGTACGTAAATGGAAAAAAGCTGTCCTTGAAACAGTCTTGATATGTCCATCAAAAGAGAGATCAGGGTCCAGAGTAACGCCGAGGTCCTTCACAGATTTATTTGAGATGACTGTACAACCATCATGATTAATTGTCAGATTCAACAGAAGATTTCTTTGTTTCTTGGGACCTTGTTACGGATACAAGTATCCTGTGTGTGTATCCTGTGTGTGTTTCTTTTCTCTCCTTCTCCCCTCACAGGTGAACATCATCACTCCCCAATCAGTCAACAATCAATCATCAATCAGAAGACACACCTCCTCCTGTTTCCTACCCTATCACAGTTCCTTTCCCTTGGTTTAAAAACCCCATCAGTTGTTTGCTCTAGAGCTCAATCTCTCTGTAAATGCCATGTCTGTAGGACTCTGTGTTTCACTCTCGCTTTGTGTCTTAACCTCTCTTTTGTTTGAGCACCTCCATAGCACTTTGTCATCTGTGAGTATTGTTTTTGGTTATGGTGTTTGTTTGTTGCTGGTGGGAAAAGGGGGAAACCAAGACAAGTCGCCCATGGGCATACACTACCCGTAGGTGAACTTTGTTAAATACACTAGTTAGAACTGGGCAGACCACCCACTGTATTTTTGGTTAGTTAGTTAGCTGTTGTTAAAGTAGGCTAGTCTAGCTTAGGGGTGTTTTTGTATATTTATTGTTTCTTTACTTGGGTCCAGCTCAGCCCCTTTTCCTGCCCCCCCATTACCGTGTGTTTATGAATAAACCTGGAGTTTGACGGTAGATTTCTGTTGTCGTGGTTATTTCGTTCACCCTTTTACTTTGTCACAATAATAATTTGCATGAGTTATGTTACGGGTCTCATTACCATCCCCCCCTAGACTGTCGGGCCAAAAGGGATTCGTAACAGACCTGGAACAAGCATCTCTGTTTTGTTGGAGTTTAAAAGTAGAACATTTGCCACCATCCACTTCCTTATGTCTGAAACACAGGCTTCCAGGGAGGGCAATTTTAGGGCTTCACCATGTTTCAATGAAATGGACAGCTGTGTATCGTCCACATAGCAGGGAAAGTTAACATTATGTTTCCGAATGACATCAAGAGGTAAAATATATAGTGAAAACAATAGTGGTCCGGAATTTACAGTTGATTTGTCAGAGGACAAACCATCTACATTGACAAACTGATATCTTTCTGACAGATATGATCTAAACCAGGCCAGAACTTGTCCATGTAGACCAATTTGGGTTTCCAATCTCTCCAAAGCAATGTGGTGATCGATAATATCAAAATTGTATTGGAGTCGTGCTTGGCCACGCAGTCGTGGGTGAACAGGGAGTACAGAAGGGGACTAAGCAGGGGACTAAGCACGTACCCCTGAGGTGTCCCCCATGTTGAGTATCAGCGTGGCAGGGAGGTGTTTAGTCCCAGGCACCTCAAATCTTATTTAGTGGCGTGTGGTGTTGAGTTTTGGCCGCTTGAGGAAAATTTAGATTATTCCGTTTCAGATAAGAGGTTTTGTTGTTGGTGTAACATATCTAGGTTATGCTACAGTAAACATATATTTTGTTCTGTTTTTTTCTTGCTAGACATTTAGTCAATCTGTTTCGCCCGGATGCTCATCATTTGATGTTTTGTTGATGGTGGTGGAAAAAAAATGCTGTTTCAGGCGCTGCTCCAGAATCTCTCATCAGTGTTCAATTGTGCTGATATCTGGTGAATGAGAAGGCCATGGCATATGGTTAACATCGTTTTCATGCTCATCAAACCATTCATTGACCACTCATGCCCTGTGGATGGGGGGGCATTGACATCCTGACACCTTCACTTCAATGGAGACTGTCCCTTCCATGGCTGAGACCTTCACTGTGGATTGTCCCTTCCATGGCTGAGACCTTCACTGTGGACTGTCCCTTCCGTCACCTCACTTGTGGTCACTGTGTATGTTGGAGCATTAAATCATCAAAATTACCAACAATCGGGGCTCCCGGGTGGCGCAGTGGTTAAGGGCGCTGTACTGCATGCCACCAGAGACTCTGGGTTCGCGTCCAGGCTCTGTCGTGACCGGCCGCGACCGGGAGGTCCGTGGGTTGAAGCACAATTGGCCTAGTGTCGTCCGGGTTAGGGAGGGGTTGGCCGGTAGGGATATCCTTGTCTCATCGCACACCAGCGACTCCTGTGGCAGGCCGGGCTCAGTGCTCGCTAACCAAGGTAGCCAGGTGCATGGTGTTTCCTCTGACACATTGGTGCGGCTGGCTTCCGGGTTGGATGCGTGCGGTGTTAAGAAGCAGTGCGGCTTGGTTGGGTTGTGTATCGGAGGACGCATGACTTTCAACCTTCGTCTCTCCCGAGCCCGTACGGGAGTTGTAGCGATGAGACAAGATAGTAGCTACTAAACAATTGGATACCATGAAATTGGGGAGAAAAAGGGGGTAAAAAAGGGGGTAAAAATTCATAAAAAATAATAATAAATGAATTAAATTAAACCCCAAGATGTACACCCTGGGATAACACTTTCAATGGACTATAGATATGACACAATGCTCCAAACTGTATCAAAACATTTTTTGATATAAAATAAATGAGAACATGTTTATTGTAAACGCTTCAGTGTTTGGCTGTCATTGATGATACCATTATTGCTGTCTTCCTATCATGCCAGCCAGCAGGGAGTCAGCTATCACATCACACAACCGTGAAATTGGCATCCCGGTAAAAAAGTATGAGGCTCGCTGCAGTTTGAACAGCAACTGCAATATCAGGAGAAGGAACAGAGAAGGTTATTCTGCAGATAGAGATGCTTTCTGCTGAGAAAACACAATGACTCTGTCCCAAATGGAACCCTACTCCCAATATAGTGCACTACTTTTGACCAGGGCCCGTACAGAATAGGGAGCCATTTGGGATAAATGCAATAAGGTCAAACTCCCTGATCCAAAGTAGATTGCTCTTATTTCAGACATCACAAACACGATGGCAATGGAGACAACTCCTACCGAACCCAAGCACACACACACACACACACACACACACACACACACACACACACACACACACACACACAGCCTTCGACTGACATCTCACTGTGTAATGCAACAACACATACTGAGATCCATTAGAATATGAATCTGCTGTTACTATCCTGCAGAGGAGACTGAGAGCATTGGAAGTGACTGGATCAATTGTGACTTGGCCTTAAGGCTGTTGATAATTAGACTATTGGC
Organism: Oncorhynchus tshawytscha; assembly: GCF_018296145.1. NCBI lineage: Eukaryota > Metazoa > Chordata > Actinopteri > Salmoniformes > Salmonidae > Oncorhynchus > Oncorhynchus tshawytscha. Next base: position 48,132,973 of record NC_056454.1, read on the forward strand.
GCTGGTCTGATTTTGTTAATGATCACTTTATTATCTTATCTTATTATCTTGGCAAAGAAAAGGCTTGGCTGGATATTGCATGAAAAATAGATCGGAAAAACAATGACATGAATTGAGTGGATTTGTGTTGGTATGACGAGGAACGGAATCTACTGCTCTGAATGTTACTATTGTCATGGATATCATCATCGTTATAGCAACCGACTGGGTACTCAGATGCCAATTCAACATCTTTTACACGTCGGTTCAACATCATGTCATTGAAATGACGTGGACTCAACGTTGATTCAACCAGTGGGTAGTTGTTTCTATGGCAACTAAGATCCTTGTAATAAGTAACTGCACAGAACATTACGCCGTTTTAGAGCGTAATGTTTTAGCTTTTGGGCAAAAATGAAGTTTGGAATAATTCAGTGGAACAGATGTCATTTTGACAGGTATGTTTGCACAACAGCCAACAGAAAGTGTTTACTCTAAAATAGCCTCAAAACTAGCAATCAAGTATCATGACAGGTGTTAGCTCGAAGCAGAAGTGGTAAATGTCCACATGGACACATTGAACACACAAGTATATGAGGTGGTTATGGGTAAAACTGTGTAGTTGTAGTCCACGGTCTAGCTATGATTTTTTAACACATTTGGCTGTATAAAAAGTGCAATATGAAAACTCAGTGTGTGAGTGCGTGTGTGTGTGAGTGTGTGTGCATGCGTGTGCATGCGTGTGTGTGCGTGCGTGCGTGAGTGCATGTGTGTGAGTGCGTGTGTGTGTGTGCGTGCGCGTGTGTGCGTGTGTGTGTGCATGCGTGTGTGTGTGCATGCGTGTGAGTGCGTGAGTGTGTGTGTGTGTGAGTGTGTGTGCGTGCGTGAGTGCGTGTGTGTGCGTGAGTGCATGAGTGAGTGCGTGTGTGTGTGTGTGAGTGCGTGTGTGTGTGTGAGTGCGTGTGTGTGTGTGTGAGTGTGTGTGCATGCGTGTGTGTGCGTGCGTGCGTGAGTGCATGTGTGTGAGTGCGTGTGTGTGTGTGCGTGCGCGTGTGTGTGTGTGCGTGCGTGTGTGCGTGTGCGTGTGAGTGCGTGTGTGCGCGTGAGTGCGTGTGTGTGCGTGTGCGCGTGTGTGTGTGTGTGTGTGTGTGTCTGATATAGAAACTCTATTGAGTTTCTGCTCTGTCCATTAATCCTTGAATCCAGTCTGTATTAAATGTTTTATTGCTCGTCCCGACTACGGTATCTGAGAAAAATACCGACGGGTCCCGTGGACCAATAGCCTAATACGCAGCACTAATGCAAAAATACAGAACATGCAAACAACTGGACATATCGACTCTCTGGCTTCATAACGCTAGCAGACCACCTTGTGTTGCTTATATAGCGACTCAATTTCAAGTCTTAAAAAGAAAACATCACTTACTTGCATGACTTCTATAAATTGCACAGCTGACTATCATGTGCAGGCTACATGTGACCTCTCGACGGAGTGAATGAAGCCAATCTCCATCTAACATTCACAAATCTCCACACTAGCTTTGTGAAACAGGCAGAGGCTCACAATATCAACTGCAGCCACCCACTGTTATTAACAAAATGGCGGGAACTCTGTGTCCACAACATTGTTCAAGGATGTTACAATAACAAAAGCGAGTCGAGTGCACAGGCTTGATTCGTCAGATTGGCAGGAATTTGATCAACAGCAGCTCTATCCATACAGCTGAATCTATTCTGAATCTATGCATACAGCAGCTCTATCCATACAGCTGAATCTATTCTGAATCTATGCATACAGCTGAATCTATTCTGAATCTATGCATACAGCTGAATCTATTCTGAATCTATGCATACAGCTCAATCTATCCATACAGCTGAATCTATTCTGAATCTATCCATACAGCTGAATCTATTCTGAATCTATCCATACAGCTGAATCTATCCATACAGCTGAATCTATTCTGAATCTATCCATGCAGCTGAATCTATTCTGAATCTATCCATACAGCTGAATCTATCCTGAATCTATCCATGCAGCTGAATCTATTCTGAATCTATCCATGGTGCTGAATCTATCCATGGTGCTAAATCTATCCTGAATCTTTCCTGAATCTATCCATGGATCTGAATCTATCCATGGAGCTGAATCTATCCTGAATCTATCCTGAATCTATCCATGCAGGTGAATCTATCCTGAATCTATCCTGAATCTATCCATGGAGCTGAATATATCCTGAATCTATCCTGAATCTGCTAATGGAGCTGAATCTATCCATGGAGTTGAATCTATCCCGAGAGCTGAATCTATCCTGAATCTATCCATGGAGCTGAATCTATCCTGAATTTGTCCTGAATCTATCCATGGAGCTGAATCTATCCTGAATCTATCCTGAATCTATCCATGGAGCTGAATCTATCCTGAATCTATCCATGGAGCTGAATCTATCCTGAATTTGTCCTGAATCTATCCATGGAGCTGAATCTATCCTGAATCTATCCTGAATCTATCCATGGAGCTGAATCTATCCTGAATCTATCCATGGAGCTGAATCTATCCTGAATCTATCCATGGAGCTGAATCTATCCTGAATCTCTCCTGAATCTATCCATGGAGCTGAATCTATCCTGAATCTATCCATGGAGCTGAATCTATCCTGAATCTATCCATGGAGCTGAATCTCTCCTGAATCTATCCATGGAGCTGAATCTATCCTGTATCTGTCCATGGTGCTGAATCTATCCTGAATCCATCCATGGAGCTTAATCTATCCTGAATCTATCCATGGAGCTGAATCTATCCATGGAGCTGAATCTCTCCTGAATCTATCCTGAATCTATCCATGGAGCTGAATCTATCCATTAGATTCATGTCCATATTTCTCAATATCAGTGCTATAATCATGTCGTCAATTGTTTTCCACTGGTATTATAAGCTTTAAAATATAATGTCCGGTCTGAAAGGGAATTCCAGGATTTTACCTGAATAGTTTCAATTTTCTTGGAAAAGAAAATTGGTCGATTCTTTGGAAAAATACTCAACCCCAGTCCAAGTCCAGCAACACTTGTGAGGAGCATCAGCACTTGTGAGGACCATCAGCACTTCCGAGGACCATCAACACTTCCGAGGACCATCAGCACTTGTGAGGACCATCAACACTTCCGAGGACCATCAACACTTGTGAGGACCATCAGCACTTGTGACGACCATCAGCACTTGTGAGGACCATCAACACTTCCGAGGACCATCAACACTTGTGAGGACCATCAACACTTCCGAGAACCATCAACACTTCCGAGGACATCACTATAGTCCAGTTATGTTTTTCTTCCTTCTTCTACATCTGTCCACAGCATGCCTAATCACTGTCATTTTCCTAACCCAGATGAACAGTGGTGATGGAGGGAGGGAGAGATATTTATGTGGACAAGTGCCAGAGAACTGTGAAACTAATATGGAAACCCATCTGTAGACAGACACACTAGCTTGGTGGCACTGGCAGAGGCTCACAATATCAACTGCAGCCACCCACTGTTATTAACAAAATGACTGGTACACTGTGTCCACAACATTGTTCAAGGATGTTACAATAACAAAAGTGAATCAAGTGCACAGGCTTGATTAGTCCGATTGGCAGGAATTTGATCAACAGCAGCTCTATCCATACAGCTGAATCTATTCTGAATCTATCCTGAATCTATCCATGGAGCTGCATCTATCCTGAATCTATCCATGCTGCTGAATCTATCCTGAATCTATCCTGAATCTATCCATGGAGCTGAATCTATCCTGAATCTATCCATGGAGCTGAATCTATCCTGAATCTATCCATGGTGCTGAATCTATACTGAATCTATCCTGAATCTATCCATGGAGCTGAATCTATCCATGGAGATGAATCCATACTGAATCTATCCTGAATCTATCCTGAATCTATCCATGGAGCTGAATCTATATTGAATCTATCCATGGTGCTGAATCTATACTGAATCTATCCTAAATCTATCCATGGAGCTGAATCTATACATGGAGATGAATCCATACTGAATCTTTCCTGAATCTATCCTGAATCTATCCATGGAGCTGAATCTATCCTGAATCTATCCATGGTGCTGAATCTATACTGAATCAATCCTGAATCTATCCATGGAGCTGAATCTATCCATGGAGATGAATCCATACTGAATCTATCCTGAATCTATCCATGGAGCTGAATCTATCCTGGATCTATCCATGGTGCTGAATCTATCCTGAATCTATCCTGAATCTATCCATGGAGCTGAATCTATCCTGAATCTATCCTGAATCTATCCATGGAGCTGAATCTATCCTGAATATACCCGTGGAGCTGAATTTATCCATGGAGCTGAATCTATCCTGAATCTATCATAAATCTATCCATGGAGCTGAATCTATCCTGAATCTATCCTGAATCTATCCATGGAGCTGAATATATCATGAATCTCTCCATGGAGCTGAATCTATCCTGAATCTATCCATGGAGCTGAATCTATCCTGAATCTATCCATTGAGCTGAATCTATCCTGAATCTATCCATGGTGCTGAATCTATACTGAATCTATCCTGAATCTTTCCATGGAGCTGAATCTATACTGAATCTATCCTGAATCTATCCATGGAGCTGAATCTATACTGAATCTATCCATGGTGCTGAATCTAATCTGAATCTATCCTGAATCTATCCATGGAGCTGAATCTACACTGAATCTATCCTGAATCTATCCATGGAGATGAATCCATACTGAATCTATCCTGAATCTATCCATGGAGCTGAATCTATCCTGAATCTATCCTGAATCTATCCATGGTGCTGAATCTATACTGAATCTATCCTGAATCTATCCATGGAGCTGAATCTATCCTGAATATACCCGTGGAGCTGAATTTATCCATGGAGCTGAATCTATCCTGAATCTATCGTGAATCTATCCATGGAGCTGAATATATCATGAATCTCTCCATGGAGCTGAATCCATCCTGAATCTATCCATGGAGCTGAATCTATCCTGAATCTATCCATTGAGCTGAATCTATCCTGAATCTATCCATGGTGCTGAATCTATACTGAATCTATCCTGAATCTTTCCATGGAGCTGAATCTATCCATGGAGCTGAATCTATACTGAATCTATCCTGAATCTATCCATGTAGCTGAATCTATCCTGAATCTATCCATATAGCTGAATCTATCTGTGGAGCTGAATCTATCCTGAATCTATACTGAATCTATCCTAAATCTTTCCATGGAGCTGAATCTATCCTGAATCTATCCTTGGAGCTGGATCTATCCTGAATCTTTCCTTGGAGCTGAATCTATCCTGAATCTATCCTTGGAGCTGAATCTATCCTGAATCTATCCATGGAGCTGAATCTATCCTGAATCTATCCATTGAGCTGAATCTATCCTGAATCTATCCTTGGAGCTGAATCTACCCTGAATCTATCCTTGGAGCTGAATCTATCCTGAATCTATCCATGGTGCTGAATCTATACTGAATCTATCCTGAATCTATCCATGGTGCTGAATCTATACTGAATCTATCCTGAATCTATCCATGGAGCTGAATCTATCCATGGAGCTGAATCTATACTGAATCTATCCTGAATCTATCCATTTAGCTGAATCTATCCTGAATCTATCCATATAGCTGTCTATCTGTGGAGCTGAATCTATCCAGAATCTATCCTGAATCGATCCTTGGAGCTGATTCTATCCTGAATCTATCCTTGGAGCTGAATCTATCCTTGGAGCTGAATCTATCTTGAATCTATCCTGAATCTATCCTTGGAGCTGAATCTATCCAGAATCTATCCATGGTGCTGAATCTATCCATTAGATTCCTGTCCATATTTCTCAATTTTAGTGGTATAATCATGTCAAATTGTTTTCACTGGTATTATATGCTTTTAAATAGAATGTGGCATGTGCCAGTAAACTGTGAAACTAAAATGGAAACCCATCTGTAGACAGACAAATGAAGTCTAGCAGAGGGCGTTATCAGCAACAGTTGTATGCATGCATCTGAAGCCAGCCAGTCAACCAGCCAATCAGCCAGTCAGTCAGTCAGCCAGCCAGCCCAGCCCAGCTCAGCCGAGCCAGCCAGCCAGTCAGTCAGTCAGTTAGTCAGTCAGCCAGCCAGTCATCCGAGCCAGCCAGTCAGCCAGTCAGCCAGCCAGTCAACCTGGCAGTCGAGCCAACCTGGTCGAGCCAACCTGGTCGAGCCAACCAGTCAGCCAGTCAGTCAGCCATCCAGTCAACCTGCCAGCCAGCCAGCCGAGCCAGTCAGCCAGCCAGTCAACCTGCCAGCCAGCCAGCCGAGCCAGTCAGCCAGCCAGTCAACCTGCCAGTCAGCCGAGCCAGCCAGTCAGCCAGTCAGTCAGTCAGTCAGCCAGCCAGCCAGTCAACCTGCGAGCCAGCCGAGCCAGTCAGCCAGCCAGTCAGCCAGCCAACCAGCCAGGCACCCTATAGGGCCCTATAGGGCTCTAGTCAAAAATAATTTTGTACACAGTCAGGAAGGGGAAGCAGGAGAATGTTGCTGGTGTCTACATCCTGAAGAATGAATTACAAATAAGCAGACATATGGCTGTGTTCCAAAAGGCACCCTATTCCCTATATAGAGGAGTATTTTGACCAAAGTCCTAGGGCCCAGGTGTTGCCCTATATAGTGCAGTATGTTGACCAGAGTCCTAGGGCCCAGGTGTTGCCCTATATAGGGAATAGCGTGACATTTGAGACGCAGGACTGGTCACTGACAGGTGAACAGCGAGGCGAACAGAGAGGAGCCTGGGAGATGGTTGGTTCAGATTGGGGAGATGTGATGTGTGTGTCATTCCTTCCTTATCTTTTTCTGATTTGTTTGTTGCTAGGTAGAAGTACAAAACCAATGGCCAATAGTGATTTGGGACATTGCCCTGTGCAGGGTACCATTTTTCAGATGGGATGTTAACCAGGTGTCCTGTGGTCACTAAAGATCCAATGGCACTTATCGTAGGGGTGTTAACCCTGATGTCCTTGCTAAATTCCCTAGCTTCCTATTGGCTTATTGATCTCCTTCGTCTCCCCTGTAACACTTACCCAGGTTATTGCTTTAAGTTAGAATTTGTTCTCAGTCAATATACCTGGAAAAAAAAGACACAAAATGATTTATAACAAACACTTATTTTTTTTGTTTCTTTGCTGTGCTGTTGTCTACCTCCCAAATGCCATCCTATTCCATGTATAATGCATTATTTTGGACCAGGACCCATAAGACTATATAGAGATTAGGGTGGCTTTTGGGAGCCAGACATTGTTGAATTCTCCAGAATAGCAGAAGCGTCCTTGTAGTAAGGCCAGATCGAGTAATAACATCATTTTGCTGATTAAGTTTCAACAAACCATTTCCTCACCTTCTCACCTCCTTTTTTATTTTCTTCGGTTTTGCAGTCCAAGGTTTCCTGTGAAAAATCTATCCATTTGGTTATTGTCCACAGACATATTTCATAATACTTTCATAAAAGTTATAAACCTTGGGCATCCACCTGAATGTACTGCAGTAGGAATACATTCATAGGCTGTTATAAGGAGCCACGAGTTGTTATGAATGCTCATAGCAATGTACTGGAAGGATGATAGAAGGTCACTAAGGTAGTTTACAGAAACAGTCACTAATTATAGTCACTGTTCATCTTTCTCTGTGTGCTATTAACTGACCGTACAGTATGTCAGACACAATTACATTATTATTACACAATTAACTGTCGGTTGTTGTGCTACCTACAGCACTACAGTGCATTTGAAAAGTGTTCAGACCCCTTGACTTTTTCCACATTGTGTTACATTAAAGACTTATTCTAAAATTAATCAAATTAATATTTTTCCTCATCAATCTATCCACAATACCCCATAATGACAAAAGGAAAATATATTTGTTGACTTTTTTTTTGCTAATTTAATAAAACGTTTAAAAGCATCACGTTACATAAATCACTTTAAATGAAGCATATATGAATACCTATTTCGCTGTTAACCGCTCACAGAGTAGCCCCATGTTGCCCACACCCTCAAGCTGCCTGGAGAAAATACCCTCTCTTTTTTACTCAGCTTTATTCACTTGTATTTATCATACTATAAAGAAGACCCTATAGAATACCATATAGAATACCATATAGAAGACCATATAGAAGACCCTATAGAATACCATATAGAATACCATATAGAAGACCCTATAGAATACCATATAGAATACCATATAGAAGACCATATAGAACACCGAACACCCTATAGAATACCATATAGAAGACCATATAGAACACCGAACACCCTATAGAATACCATATAGAAGATCACATAGAAGACCCTATAGAAGACCATATAGAATACTCTATACAGTAGAATACCATATAGAAGATAGCCCCATGTTGCCCATGCCCTCAAGCTGCCTGGAGAAAATACCCTCTCTTTTTTACTCAGCTTTATTCACTTGTATTTATCATACTATAAAGAAGACCCTATAGCAGACCCTATAGAATACCATATAGAAGACCCTATAGTAGACAATAAAGAAGACCCTATAGAATACCATATAGAATACCATATAGAAGACCCTATAGTAGACAATAAAGAAGACCCTATAGAAGACCCTATAGAATACCATATAGAATACCATATAGAAGACCCTATAGTAGACAATAAAGAAGACCCTATAGAAGACCCTATAGAATACCATATAGAAGACCCTATAGTAGACAAGAAAGAAGACCCTATAGAAGAACCTATAGAATACCATATAGAAGACCATATAGAAGACCATATAGAAGACCATATAGAAGACCCTAAAGAAAACAATAAAGAAGACCCCATAGAATACTCTATACAGTTGAAGACACTATAGAATACCTGATACAGTAGAATAACCTATTGTCCCGCCCTGACCTTAGAGCTTTTTATGTCTCTATTTTGGTTTGGTCAGGGTGTGCTTTGTGTGGGCATTCTATGTTCTTTTTTCTATGGTTTTGGTTATTTCTTTTTGTTATTTTGTTATAGTATTCAATTACAATAAAAAGGCATGAACACTTACCACGCTGCGCTTTGGTCCGATTCCTCTTCTTCAGACGACGACTCCTGTGACACCCATAGAATACCATACAGAAATCCCTATAGAAGATAATAAAGAAGACCCTATAGAATACCATATATAATACAATAAAGAAGCCCCTATAGAATACCCTAAAGAAGACCATATAGAATACCATATAGAAGACCCCATAGAATACCCTATAGAAGACACTGTAGAAAACCATGTAGAATACCCTATAGAAGCCCCAATAGAGGACCCTGTAGGATACCATGTAGAATACCCTATAGAATACCCTATAGAATACCCTAAACAGTAGAAGACCCCGTAGAAGACCTGGTAGAATACCCTGTAGAAGACCATATAGAAGACCCTGTAGAATACCCTATACAGTAGAAGACCCTGTATAATACTCTGTACAGTAGAAGACCCTATAGAAGACCATATAGAATACCCTATACAGTAGAAGACCATATAGAAGACCCTGTAGAATACTCTGTACAGTAGAAGACCCTATAGAAGACCATATAGAATACCCTATACAGTAGAAGACCATATAGAAGACCCTGTAGAATACTCTGTACAGTAGAAGACCATATAGAAGACCCTGTAGAATACTCTGTACAGTAGAAGACCCTATAGAAGACCATATAGAATACCCTATACAGTAGAAGACCATATAGAATACCATATAGAATACCCTATACAGTAGAAGACCCTGTAGAATACTCTATACAGTAGAAGACCCTATAGAAGACCATATAGAATACCCTATACAGTAGAAGACCCTGTAGAATACTCTATACAGTAGAAGACCCTATAGAAGACCATATAGAATACCCTATACAGTAGAAGACCCTGTAGAATACCCTATACAGTAGAAGACCCTATAGAAGACCATATAGAATACTCTATACAGTAGAAGACCCTATAGAAGACCATATAGAATACGCTATACAGTAGAAGACCCTATAGAAGACCATATAGAATACCCTATACAGTAGAAGACCCTGTAGAAGACCATATAGAATACCCTATACAGTAGAAGACCCTGTAGAATACCTATAGAATACCATATAGAATACCCTATACAGTAGAAGACCCTGTAGAATACTATACAGTAGAAGACCCTATAGAAGACCATATAGAATACCCTATACAGTAGAAGACCCTGTAGAATACCCTATACAGTAGAAGACCCTATAGAAGACCATATAGAATACTCTATACAGTAGAAGACCCTATAGAAGACCATATAGAATACCCTATACAGTAGAAGACCCTGTAGAATACTCTATACAGTAGAAGACCCTATAGAAGACCCTATAAAATACCCTATAGAAGTGTGGCTTCACAATCTTTCACAATCTTGTTCCTGAAGCTATTCCAGCGTTCCTTGGGCTGTATGCTTGGGGTCATTGTCCTGTTGAGATGTAAATCTTTGCCCCTATTAAAGTAATTTACACTCTGAAGCAGGGTCTTATCAAGGATGATCTTGTATTTGGCTCCTTTCATTGTTCCCTCTATCCTTGTCAGCCTCCATGCTGCTGAAAAGCATCTCCATATCATGGTGCTGCCACCACCATGCTTCACGGTAGGGATGGTGTTAGACAGGTGATGAGCTGTGCCTGGTTTTCTCCAGACATAGCACTTTGCATTCAGGCCAAAGACTTGCGTTTTTATCTCATCAGACCACAGAATATTTTTCTTTATGCTCTGAGTCTTTCACATGCCATTTTGCTAACTCTAGGTGTGCTGTCATGTACCTTTTTCTCAGGCGTGGCTTCCATATGGCTTCTCTCCTATGAAGCCCAGATTGGTGAAGTCCTGTAGAGACTGTTGCCTTTCTGGCAGGTTCCATCTCAGCCAAGGAACTCTTAAGTTCTTTTAGAGTGGTCATTGGGTTCTTGGTCACCTCCCTGACCAGCGTCCTTCTTGCCCAGTTGCTCAGTTTGGTTGGACGGCCAGCTCTTGGCAAAGTCTGGATAGTTCCATATTTGTTACAATTCCCAGTGATGGAGACTACTGTGCTCTTGGAAACATTCAACTCTCTAGAAATTATTTTATACTGGTCCCCCGTGGGAATTGCACCCACAAACGTTGGCGATACAAGCGCCATGCCCTACCAACTGAGCCACATGGGACCACGTCTAACTTGAGATCTGTGTAGATGGGTGAGAAAGAAACCCCCATATTTAATCCATTTGGTGTTCAGGCTGTAACACAGCAAAATGTGGAATATGTCAAGGAGTATAAATACTTTCTGAAGGCTCTGTATAAAAAAAAAAATCTCATAGTAAGTAATCACTGCCAAAGTCGAGGATCGGTAGGAAAGTCAGTTTTACAAGGGTATGTTTGGCAGCGTGAGTGAAGGAGGCTTTGTTGCAAAATAGGAAGCCGATTCTAGATGTAATTTTGGATTGGAGGTGTTCTTAGTGATCTCTTCACGAGCCAATCCCGTTAGCAGGATAGATTTGACAACATCCAGTGAAAATATAGTAGCCAAATTCAAACCACAGAAATATCAATATTTAACATTCAGAAAAATATAAGTCCAATACATCAAAATAAAGCTTAAATTCTTGTTAATCCAGGCACTGTGTCAGAGTTCAAAAAGGATTTACGTCGAAAGCAGACCATGCGATTATCTGAGGACAACGCCCCGCAAACAAACACATGAAAATAATTTTTCAACCAGGCAGGTGCGACACAAAAGTCAGAAATAAGGATATATTAAATGCCTTACCTTTGAAGATCTTCTTCTTTTTGCAATCCCAAATGTCTAAGTGACACAATGGTTGTTTTGTTCATTAAATTCCTGCGTCATATCCCCAAAATGTCAATTTATTTGGCATGTTTGATTCAGAAATACACCGGTTCCAACTCCCCCAACATGACGACAACGGATCTAATACGTTCCTAAACATTTCAAACAAAGTTTGAATCCTAAAATGCAAATAATCGATACAATTTAAGACGGGATAATCTGTTTCCAATACCGAAGAAAAATAACACGGAGCGCGTTCCTGTTCGCACCAAAATAGTAGGGACCTTCAGAGTGACACATGGAAATGAATACTTCTTAATTTCTCAAAAGAAAAACATTGATCTAAAGACTGTTGACATCTAGTGGAAGCCATAGGAACTGCAATCAAGTTCCTAATAATTAGGATATTAATATTCCATAAAAAAAACATTGGAAAATCATATGTCCTCAATTTCTTTTTTTCCCCTGGATGGTTTGTCAGTATCAAATCAGTAATGTTATAATCACAGACAATTTTGTAACAGTTTTAGAAACATTAGAGTGTTTTCTACCCAAATCTACCAATTATATGCAAATCCCAGCTTCTGGGCCTGAGTAATAGGCAGTTTACTTTGGGCATGCTTTTCATCCAGATGTCAAAATACTGCCCCCTATCCTTAAGAAGTTTTAATTAATATGAGTCTGGAAGGAGAGTTTACAGTCTAGCCAAAAACCGAGGTATTTGTAGTTGTCCACATATTCTAAGTCAGAACCATACAGAGTAGTGATGCTAATCAGGCGGACGGGTGCGGGCAGCAATCGGTTGAAAGCATGCATTTAGTTTTACTAGCGTTTAAGTGTAGTAGGAGGCCACGGAAGGAGTGTTGTATGGCATTGAAGCTCATTTGGAGGTTTGTTAATTATGGTTGGGGGGCAGTATTGAGTAGCTTGGATGAATAAGGTGCCCAGAGTAAACTGTCTGCTACTCAGGCCCAGAAGCTAAGATATGCATATTATTAGTGGATTTGGATAGAAAACACTTTGAAGTTTCTAAAACTGTTTGAATGGTGTCTGTAGGTATAACAGAACTCATATGCCAGTCAAATCCAACCAGGAAGTGGAAATCTGAGGTTTGTAGTTTTTCAACTCTTTGCCGATCCAAGATACAGTATACATTTGGTCCGATTGCACTTCCCAAGGCTTCCACTAGCTGTCAACAGTCTTTAGAACCTTGTTTGAGGCTTCTACTGTGAAGGGTGAGAAAATGAGAGCTGTTTCAACCAGAGGTCTGGCAGAGTGCCCTGAGCTCAGTCTCGCGCGTCACGTGAGAGGTACCTGCGTTCCACTGCATTTCTAAAGACAAAGAAATTCTCCGGTTGAAACATTATTGAAGAAATCTTCATGTTAAAAACATTCTAAAGATTGATTCTATACATAGTTTGACATGTTTCTCCGAACTGTAACGGAACTTTTTGACCTTTTGTCTGGCCTGCGTGTCGTGAGTTTGGATATGTGAACTAAACGCGTGAACAAAAAGGAGGTATTTGGACATAAATTATGGACTTTATTGAACAAAACAAATATTTATTGGGGAACTGGGATTCCAGGGGGTGCATTCTGATGAAGATCATCAAAGTTAAGTGAATATTTATAATTCTATTTCTGACTTCTGTTGACTCCATAACATGGCGGGTATCTGTATGGCTTGTTTTTGTGTCTGAGCGCCGTACTCAGATTATTGCATGGTGTGCTTTTTCCGTAAGTTTTTTTAAAAATCTGACACAGCGGTTGCATTAAGGAGGGGTGGATCTGTAATTCCATGCATAACACTTGTATCTTTTATCAATGTTTATTATGAGTATTTCTGTAAATTATGTGGCTCTCTGCAAAATCGGAAGCAAAATTTTGGAAGCAAAACATTACTGAACATAACACGCCAATGTAAACTGAGATTTTTGGATATAAATATGAACTTTATCGAACAAAACATACATGTATTGTGTAACATGAAGTCCTATGATTGTCATCTGATGAAGATCATCAAAGGTTAGTGATTAATTTTATCTCTATTTCTGCTTTTTGTGACTCCTCTCATTGGCTGGAAAAATGGCTGTGTTTTCTGTGACTAGGTACTGACCTAACATAATCGTTTGGCGTACTTTCGTTGTAAAGCCTTTTTGAAATCGGACACTATGGTGGGATTAACAACAAGTTTATCTTAAAAATGGTGTAAAATACTTGTTTGTTTGAGGAATTTTAAATAAGAGATTTCTGTTGTTTGAATTTGGCTCCCAGCACTTTCACTGGCTGTTGTCATATCGATCCCGTTAGTGGTATTTCAGCCGTAAGAAGTTATTAACACAGTGTCCAAAGAAGGGCCAGATGTATACAGAATGGTGTCGTCTGCATAGAGGTGGATCAGAGCGTCATCAGAGCGACAAAGAGCGACATCGTTGATATATACAGAGAAAAGAGTCAGCCCGAGAATTGAACCCTGTGGTACCCCTATAGAGACTGCCAGAGGTCCGGACAACAGGCCCTCCGATTTGACACACTGAACTCTATCTGAGAAGTAGTTGGTGAACCAGGCGAAGCAGTCATTTGAGAAACCAAGGCTGTTGAGTCTTCCGATAAGAATACGGTGATTGACAGAGTCCAAAGCCTTAGCCAGGTAGATGAATATGGCTGCACATTACTGTCTTTTATCGATGGCGGTCATGATTTAGTTTAGTACCTTGAGCGTGGCTGAGGTGCACCCGTGACCAGCTCGGAAACAGGATTGCACAGCAGAGAAGGTACGGTGGGATTCAAAATGGTCAGTGATCTGTTTGTTAACTTGGCTTTCGAAGACTTTAGAAAGGCAGGGCAGGATGGATATAGTTCTGAAACAGTTTGGGTCTACAGCATTCCCAAAGGAAACAGGAATTATACAGCATTCCCAAAGGAAACAGGAATTATACAGCATTCCCAAAGGAAACAGGAATTATACAGCCTTCCCAAAGGAAACAGGAATTATACTGCATTCCCAAAGGAAACAGGAATTATACAGCCTTCCCAAAGGAAACAGGAATTATACAGCATTCCCAAAGGAAACAGGAATTATACAGCATTCCCAAAGGAAACAGGAATTATACAGCATTCCCAAAGGAAACAGGAATTATACAGCCTTCCCAAAGGAAACAGGAATTATACAGCATTCCCAAAGGAAACAGGAATTATACAGCATTCCCAAAGGAAACAGGAATTATACAGCATTCCCAAAGGAAACAGGAATTATACAGCCTTCCCAAAGGAAACAGGAATTATACTGCATTCCCAAAGGAAACAGGAATTATACTGCATTCCCAAAGGAAACAGGAATTATGCAGCCTTCCCAAAGGAAACAGGAATTATACAGCCTTCCCAAAGGAAACAGGAATTATACAGCCTTCCCAAAGGAAACAGGAATTATACAGCCTTCCCAAAGGAAACAGGAATTATACAGCCTTCCCAAAGGAAACAGGAATTATACAGCCTTCCCAAAGGAAACAGGAATTATACAGCCTTCCCAAAGGAAACAGGAATTATACAGCCTTCCCAAAGGAAACAGGAATTATACAGCCTTCCCAAAGGAAACAGGAATTATACAGCCTTCCCAAAGGAAACAGGAATTATGCAGCCTTCCCAAAGGAAACAGGAATTATACAGCCTTCCCAAAGGAAACAGGAATTATACAGCCTTCCCAAAGGAAACAGGAATTATACAGCATTCCCAAAGGAAACAGGAATTATACAGCCTTCCCAAAGGAAATGCTCAATGGAGAAATCTGACAGTAATCTTACATACATACCAGTCTTTACACAAGTTTGAAGGAAGCTGAATAAAAAATGTTCTTATTCCATTAAATCCACTGCAGAGGATAGAACATAGCAGTAGTATGAAATCTCTCCAGAACTCGCCATGTGTGGGCAGAAAAGATTTTCTCCACGACTGGAGATGTAAAGTGTATATTTAACTTGATGAATCAAAGCGTTTGGCTCCGTGCCTGTATTTTTAAGAGTGTGTATTTGTTTGGAGTGTTGGGAGGTAGCTAGCCGTAAGCTTCTTAACTCTTCACGCAGTGTGCTTTGAGAATCTGAGTTTGGAGACAGAGGCTGTTTATCATCAGCTTTTCTTAACAGACCATGGTGTCCTCATTTTGCCCTTTCAGCTTAGATGTATTTTCAGTTTTGGTTTTTGGAGAGAAGAGGAGTAAAATCAAATAAAATGGCCCTTAGTGAAGACTTTTTTTTAGATTCAGCTTGTCATAAATTACATGCCCTGACATGCCCTTGTATTGACTGATTACTGCACTTCCTGTCTGCATAGTATAGTAGACCAGTACATTCAGGAAGTATTCCCTTTGACCTTTTCCACGTTTTGATACATTACAGCCTTATTCTAAAATGGATTTTTTTTTAAATAAGAAACTCAGCAATCGACACACAACTCCCCATAATGACAAAGCAAAAAACAGTTTTTAAAAAAAACTTTTACAAATGTATTTTAAAAGAAAAAAAAGAAAATGTTTTTACATATGTATTCAGACCATTTGCTACGAGATTCACAATTGGGCTCAGGTGCATCCTGTTTCCATTGATCACCCTTGAGATGCTTCTACAACTCGTTTGGAGTCCACCTGTGGTTATTTCAATTGATTGGACATGATTTGGAAAGAAACACACCAGTATATGTAAGGTTCCACAGTTGACAGTGCATGTCAAAGCCAAAACCAGGCCATGAGTTCGATGGAATTGTCCGTAGAGCTCCGAGACAGGATTGTGTCGAGGCACAGATCTGGGAAAGGGTACCAAAACATTTCTGCAGCATTGAAGGTCAACAAGAACACAGTGTCCTCCATCATTCTTTATTAATTCATTAATTAATCCATTACAAACATCAAAGCCTACATTTTCCACTCTAACACATTAACAGAATCCCATCTAACATGGCATTTTTCGATACGCCCATTCCCATGAAGGCGCCATTCAGGACAGGCATTACAAAGCCAGCCCGATTGCCGTAGCTCGGGTGCTTACTCCACCATACCCGGAAGCTACAGAGACAGAGTGAGAGGAACTGAATCAAAAAACAGAGCACTTATCCAAAATATTGATAAGTACAATAAACGTCACTCAATTGAAACATTAAAGCTTGTGTGCGTATTCCTTATACCAACCCAAACTGTTACTGACGGGAGGTAAGAATAATGTGGTTAATGTATGAACTGGAATCGCTACGTCAACTCGTGTGTCGACCCACGTTGCTAACGGAGCTGGAAACAGAGCAGAGAGGGGTGATGAGTGTGTGTGTGGGGGTGTTAGTTTTCCAATTGCTGCCCACGGCCAGTGACGGACTTCTCCATCACAGTGACCAATAACCCGATGGTCACTCTGACAGAGCTCTAGAGTTCCGCTGTGGAGATGGGAGAACCTTCCAGAAAGACAACCATCTCTGCAGCACTCCAACAATCAGTCCTTTATGGTAAAGTGGCTAGACAGAAGCCACTCCTCAGTGAAAGGCAATTTTTAAAATGTATTTAACTTGGCAAGTCAGTTAAGAACATATTCTTACTTACAATGACGACCTACCCCGACCAAACCCAGATGACGTTGGGCCAATTGTGCGCCACCCAATCACAGCCAGATGTGATACAGCCTGGATTCAAACCAGGGACTGTAGTGACACCTCTTGTACTGAGATGCAGTGCCTTAAACTGCTGCACTAATCAGGAGCCCATGACAGTCCTCTGTCCTCTCTGGTCTGATGAAACCAAGATTGAACTCTTTGGTGTGAATGCCAAGCGTCATATCTGGAGGAAACCTGGCACCATCCTTACGGTGAAGCATGGTGGTGGCAGCATCATGCTGTGGGGATGTTTTTCAGCAGCAGGGACTGAGAGACGAGTCAGGATCGAGGCAAAGATGAACGGTGCAAAGTTCAGAGAGATGCTTGATGAAAACCTGCTCCAGTGCTCAGGACCTCAGACTGGGGTGAAGGTTCACCTTCCAACAGGACAACAACCCTTAGCACACAGCCAAGACAATGCAGGAGTGGCTTCAGGACAAATCTCTGAATGTCCTTGAGTGTCCCAGCCAGAGCCCGGACTTGAACCTGATCGAACATCTCTGGAGAGAGAAACTAGATGTGCAGCAGCACTCCCCATCCAACCTGACAGAGCTTGAGAGGATCTGCAGGGAAGAATGGGAGAAACTCCCCAAATACAGGTGTGCCAAGCTTGTAGCGTCATACCCAAGAAGACACAAGGCTGTAATCGTTGCCAAAGATGCTTCAACAAAGTACAAAGAGTTTACTTTTGTAAATGTGATATTTCCCACAAAAATGATTTGTCATTATGCGGTATTGAGTGTAGATTGATGAGGAAAAAAACGGTTTATTCCATTTTAGAGTAAGGCTGTAACGTAACAGAACGTATAAAAGGTTAAGGGTCTGAATACACTGAAGGTACTGTGTCTCATATTTCTATGATATAGTATGCCTATATATCTCATATTTATATATTATTTATATATCTAAAGTTTACTATAGTAGAGTAGGCCTATATATCTCATATTTATATATTATTTATATATCTAAAGTTTACTATAGTAGAGTAGGCCTCTATATCTATATTTATATATTATTTATATATCTAAAGTTTACTATAGTATAGTATGCCTATATATCTCATATTTATATATTATTTATATATCTAAAGTTTACTATAGTAGAGTAGGCCTCTATATCTCATATTTATATATTATTTATATATCTAAAGTTTACTATAGTAGAGTAGGCCTATATATCTCATATTTATATATTATTTATATATCTAAAGTTTACTATAGTAGAGTAGGCCTCTATATCTAATAGTTATATAGTATGTATATAGTAAAGTTTACTACAGTATAGTAAGCCTATATATCCAGTAAATATATAGTATTTATATACTCAAGTTTACTATAGTATAGTAAGTCTATATATCTAATATTTATATAGTATTTATATATCTAAAGTTTACTATAGTAGAGTAGGCCTCTATATCTAATAGGTGTATAGTATTTATATAGTATTTATATAGTAAAGTTTACTACAGTATAGTAAGTCTATATATCTAATATGTATATATTATTTATATAGTAAAGTTTACTATAGTAGAGTAGGCCTCTATATCTAATAGGTGTATAGTATTTATATAGTAAAGTTTACTACAGTATAGTAAGTCTATATATCTAATATTTATATAGTATTTATATAGTAAAGTTTACTATAGTGTAGTATGCCTAAATATCTAATAGTTATATAGTATTATTATAGTAAAGTTTACTATAGTATAGTAGGCCTATATCTCACATTTATAATGAGGTCTGTTGCAAATCAAATTGCCCAATGTTGGAACAATAAACCTTTTCTGAATCTGAATGACTCATTTCCCGCCGTCTCTAATCAGTTCTCTGAATCTGAACGACTCTTTTCCACCCGTCTCTAATCAGTTCTCTGAATCTGAACAACTCTTTTCCACCCGTCTCTAATGAGTCCTCTGAATCTGAACGACTCCTTTCCACCCGTCTCTAATCAGTTCTCTGAATCTGAACGACTCTTTTCCACCCGTCTCTAATCAGTTCTCTGAATCTGAACAACTCTTTTCCACCCGTCTCTAATGAGTCCTCTGAATCTGAACGACTCCTTTCCACCCGTCTCTAATCAGTTCTCTGAATATGAACGACTCTTTTCCACCCGTCTCTAATCAGTTCTCTGAATCTGAACAATTCATTTCCCGCCGTCTCTAATCAGTTCTCTGAATCTGAACGATTCATTTCCCACCGTCTCTAATCAGTTCTCTCCTCTATTCTTCACACACTGTCTACTTTTACAAAATACCTTTTTTCCTGGATGATGTACGACGCAATTGAAAAGATGACAGATGAACTTAGTGTTCTGAGGAGTACAGCTATGTCTTTGCTTTCTCTCAGTGCATCACAAACTGCATCCTATTTCCTATGCATTGCTTTTTGACCAGGTCCCATAGGGAATAGGGTGCCATTTTGACCAGGTCCCATAGGGAATAGGGTGCCATTTTGACCAGGTCCCATAGGGAATAGGGTGCCATTTTGACCAAGTCCCATAGGGAATAGGGTGCCATTTTGACCAGGTCCCATAGGGAATAGGGTGCCATTTTGACCAGGTCCCATAGGGAATAGGGTGCTGTTTTGACCAGATCCCATAGGGAATAGTGTTCCGTTTAGGACTATCTGTCTTTTCAGTGACTCACAATGAACTTCTAGGTCGGGGACTCATGACAAAGTGACAAAGAGGAACTCAGATGAACTTCTATTCATGAACTTTAAGTTGAAAATAAAAAATAAAAAAAATAGTTAAAACTAAACTTTTAAATATTTTCTTTAACTTGAACCCTCACACACAACCCCTGTAGTGCTATCAAGACTACAGTGAAATGACCTTGTGTCCTCGCCATTATAACAGTGCTCCATACAAACCGTTTTGTATGGTCATATATTAATACTGTTTACCAAATGTTTTCAGTTGTTGTTGTCTGACTTGGCCTTCAATGTTGCTGTTTTTGGTATATTCACATGTTTTATCACAGAGTTCCTGCCAATAAGGGCTTCTTGTGTGACATGGCCTTCAAATGTTTTCGAGAGTGGAGCATCTTTCATCTGCTTATATATACAGTCAGTCCGTCAGTCAGTCAGTCCGTCCGTCAGTCCGTCAGTCCGTCAGTCCGTCAGTCAGTCCGTCCGTCAGTCAGTCAGTCCGTCAGTCAGTCAGTCCGTCAGTCAGTCCGTCCGTCCGTCCGTCCCCCCCTCCAGTGGAGCCAGTAGAAAATACATTAAGCGGAGGTTGCACAGTGCAAGACTCCCATTCATTACTTTTCATTATTGGATGTCCTCGGACTAGACATGTTCATCACTGGCTGAATTGGAAGGCGTTAGAGGAAGTACCAGTGCACATTTTAGGACATCCTCATTCTCAAGCCTCACGCCTCACCCGTCCTACAAGGGAGACCATAGTGGAGGCGAGGGGGAGGCAGGACGAGGCTGGGCCGTGTGTCATGGCCCCTCATGTCTCTTTCACGGTGCATAACGGAGCCATAAACCTTGGGCCCCTCATTAATCGAGTTACAGCTGACATGAATAGCTAGATGCCCAACCCCATTATAACCCCAACACACACATACACACACATATTTTATTTAACCAGGTAGGCCAGTTGAGAACAAGTTCTCATTTACAACTGCGACGTGGCCAAGATAAAGCAAAGCAGTGAGACACAAACAACAACACAGAGTTACACGTGGAATAAACAAACATACAGTCAATAATACAATATAAAAAGTCTATATACAGCATGTGCAAATGAGGTAAGATAAGGGAGGTAAGGCAATAAATAGGCCATAGTGGCGAAATAATTACAATTTAGCAAATAAACACTGGAGTGATAGAAGATGAATGTGCAAGTAGAGATACTGGGGTGCAAAGGAGCAAAAAAATAAATAACAGCATGGGGATGAGGTAGTTGGATAGGCTGTTTATAGATGGGCTTTGTACAGGTGCAGTGATCTGTGAGCTGCTCTGACAGCTGGTGCTTAAAGTTAGTGAGGGAGATATGGGTCTCCAGCTTCAGTGATTTTTGCAATTTGTTCCAGTCATTTGCAGCAGAGAACTGGACGGAAAGGCGGCCAAAGGGGGAATTGGCAGTGAAATATACCTGCTGGAGCGCGTGCTACGGGTGGGTGCTGCTATGCTGAGCAGTGAGCTGAGATAAGGCAGAGCTTTACCTAGCAAAGACTTATAGATGACCTGGAGCCAGTGGGTTTGGCGACGAATATGATGCGAGGGCCAGCCAAAGAGAGCATACAGGTCACAGTGGTGGGTAGTATATGGGGCCTTGGTGACAAAACAGATGGCACTGTGATAGACTGCATCCAATTTTCCGAGTAGAGTGTTGGATGCTATTTTGTAAATGACATCGCCGAAGTCAAGGATCGGCAGGATAGTCAGTTTTACGAGGGTATGTTTGGAAGCATGAGTGAAGGAGGCTTTGTTACAAAATAGGAAGCCGATTCTAGATGTAATTTTGGATTGGAGATGCTTAATGTGAGTCTGGTAGGAGAGTTTACAGTCTAACCAGACACCCAGGTATTTGTAGTTGTCCACATGTTCTAAGTCAGTACCGTTTAGAGCAGTGATGCTGGACGGGAAGGGCAGGTGCAGGTAGCGATAGGTTGAAGAGCATGCATTTAGTTTTACTTGTATTTAAGAACAGTTGGAGGCCATGGAAAGAGTGTTGTATGGCATTGAAGCTCGTCTGGAGGTTAGTTAAGTATACAGAATGGTGTCGTCTGCGTAGAGGTGGATCAGAGAATCTCCAGCAACAAGAGCGACATCAATGATGTATACAGAGAAAAGAGTCGGCCCGAGAATTGAACGGTCTGAGTGATTGTTATCTGTCTACTGGTGGTGAAGTTAAGAGCTAGAGGCGATGTCCTGTCCTGTCTGGAGGGAACAAATGACAAGATAGAACACAGTGAAATGCATTAAATTGAGTATTTGATGTTTTCTGTTATTATCAGACATCTTGATGACAGGAAGAAAGGCAGACAGACAGACAGACAGACAGACAGACAGACAGACAGACAGACAGACAGACAGACAGACAGACAGACAGACAGACAGACAGACAGGCAGGCAGGCAGGCAGGCAGGCAGGCAGAAAGATGTGATGTGGCTGTGTGACCAGATACATAGAACACAGTGAAATCCAATAAATTGTGTTTTCAGGTTCTGTTCTCATCAGATATCTTGATGACAGTTAGACAGGTAGACAGACAGACAGGCAGGCAAACAGGCATGGTGTGGTGAGGTGTGGTGTGGTGAGAAGTGGTGTGGTGAGGTGAGATGTGGTGTGGAGTGGTGAGGTGTGGTGGGAAGTGGTGTGGTGAGGTGTGGTGAGGTGAGATGTGGCGTAGTGATGTGTGAGGTGTGGTGAGATGTGGTGAGGTGTGGTGGTGGTGAGGTGAGGTGAGTTGTGAGTTGTGATGTGGTGAAGTTTGTTTGTGGAGTCATCTGATATGTATATACTGTGTGGTGACCATCTGAGCTGTGGTGTGGTGAGGTGAGGTCTGGTACCATCACTCATTCATAGTATCTTTAGGTACATATTCTTTAGGTGTACAGTTGTGTGTATAAGTGAGGTGTGGAGTTATATGGTGAGGTGTTTGTGGTGAGGTTTTGAGGTGAAGTGTGGTGTGGTGAGGTGTGGTGTGGTGTGATTGGAGTTATATGGTAACATCTGTAACCATGTGTGGTGACAAATAAAATGTGATTTGATTTGAGGTGTGGTGAGCTGTGGAGTTATATGGTGAGGTGAGGTGTGGTGAGGTGAGGTGTGGTGAGGTGAGGTAGTTGTGTGGTGGTGTGGTGAGGTGTGGTGTGGTGAGGTGTGTGGTGAGGTGTGAGTTGTGGTGTGGTGAGGTGAGGAGTTGTGTGGTGAGTGTGGTGAGGTGTGGATGGGTGGTGTGGTGAGATGTGGGTGTGTGGTGAGGTGTGGTGTGGTGAGGTGTGGTGTGGTGTGGTGAGGTGTGGAGTGGTATGGTGTGGTGTGGTGAGTGGTATGGGTGGGTGGTGGTGAGTGGATGTGGAGTGGTGAGGTGAGGTGAGGTGTGTGATTGTGTGGTGAGGTGCTGTGTGGTGTGTGGTGAGGTGTGGTGAGGTGTGGAGTTGTGTGGTGAGGTGTGATGTGGTGAGGTGTGGTGTGGTGAGGTGAGGGTGAGGTGTGGTGTGGTGTGGTGGTGGTGAGGTGTGGTGAGGTGTGGTGAGGTTGTGAGTTGTGGTGAGGAGTGATGTGGTGAGGTGTGGTGAGTGTGGTGTGGTGTGGAGAGGTGAGGTGTGGTGAGGTGTGGAGTTATATGGTGAGGTGTTGTGTGGTGAGGTGAGGTGTGGTGTGGTGAGGTGAAGTGTGGTGTGGTGAGGTGTGGTGTGGTGTGGTGTGGAGTTATATGGTGAGGTGTTGTGTGGTGAGGTGAGGTGTGGAGTTGTGTGGAGAGGTGAGGTGTGGTGAGGTGTGGAGTTATATGGTGAGGTGTTGTGTGGTGAGGTGAGGTGTGGTGAGGTGAGGAGTTGTGTGGTGAGGTGTGGTGAGGTGTGGTGTGGTGAGGTGTGGTGAGGTGTGGAGTGGTGTGGTGTGGTGAGGAGTTGTGTGGTGAGGTGTGGTGAGGTGTGGTGTGGTGAGGTGTGGTGAGGTGTGGAGTGGTGTGGTGTGGTGAGGTGAGGAGTTGTGTGGTGAGGTGTGGTGAGGTGTGGAGTGGTGTGGTGAGGTGTGGTGAGGTGTGGAGTGGTGTGGTGAGGTGTGGTGTGGTGAGGTGTGGTGTGGTGTGGTGAGGTGTGGAGTGGTGTGGTGTGGTGTGGTGAGGTGAGGTATGGAGTGGAGTGGTGTGAGTGGAGTGGTGAGGTGAGGTGAGGTGTGGAATTGTGTGGTGAGGTGCTGTGTGGAATTGTGTGGTGAGGTGTGGTGAGGTGTGGAGTTGTGTGGTGAGGTGTGATGTGGTGAGGTGTGGTATGGTGAGGTGAGGTGAGGTGTGGTGTGGTGTGGAGTGGTGAGGTGTGGTGAGGTGTGGTGAGTTGTGAGTTGTGGTGAGGAGTGATGTGGTGAGGTGTGGTGAGGTGTGGAGTGGTGTGGAGAGGTGAGGTGTGGTGAGGTGTGGAGTTATATGGTGAGGTGTTGTGTGGTGAGGTGAGGTGTGGTTGGTGAGGTGAAGTGTGGTGTGGTGAGGTGTGGTGTGGTGTGGTGTGGAGTTTATGGTACTG
This sequence comes from Oncorhynchus tshawytscha, assembly GCF_018296145.1. Taxonomy (NCBI): domain Eukaryota; kingdom Metazoa; phylum Chordata; class Actinopteri; order Salmoniformes; family Salmonidae; genus Oncorhynchus; species Oncorhynchus tshawytscha. The sequence continues at coordinate 48,157,617 of NC_056454.1, forward strand.
TGTTGTGTGGAACTAGAAGCAGGTGTGCATTGTGTGGAGAGGTGAGGTTAACATGTGGCTAATGGTGAGGTGTTATGTGACAAATAAAAGGTGATTTGATTTGAGGTGTGGTGAGTGTGTGGTGAGGTGTGGTGAGGTGTGAGTGGTGTGGTGTGGTGAGGAGTTGTGTGGTGAGGTGTGGTGAGGTGAGGTATGGAGTGGAGTGGTGTGAGTGGGTGGTGAGGTGGTGAGGGTGGAATTGTGTGGTGAGGTGCTGTGTGGAATTGTGTGGTGAGGTGTGGTGAGGTGTGGAGTTGTGTGGTGAGGTGTGATGTGGTGTGGTGAGGTGTGGTATGGTGAGGTGAGGTGAGGTGAGGATGAGGTGAGGTGTGGTGTGGTGTGGGTGGAGTGGTGAGGTGTGATGTGGTGAGGTGTGGTGAGGTGTGGAGTGGTGAGGTGTGGTGAGTTGTGAGTGTGGTGTGGTGAGTTTGTTTACATACTCATCTCATATGTATATACTGGATACCATCTACTGTATCTTGCCTATGCCGCTCTGTACCATCACTCATTCATATATCTTTATGTACATATTCTTTATCCCCTTACACTTGTGTGTATAAGACAGTAGTTTTGGAATTGTTAGTTAGATTACTTGTTCGTTATTACTGCATTGTCGGAACTAGAAGCACAAGCATTTCGCTACACTCGCATTAACATCTGCTAACCATGTGTATGTGACAAATAAAATGTGATTTGATTTGAATTGTGGTGAGCTGTGGAGTGGTGAGGTGAGGTGTGGTGAGGAGTGGTGTTGTGAGGTGAGGTATGGAGTGGTGAGGTATTGTGTGGTGAGGTGTTGTGTGGTGAGGTGTGAGTTGTGGTGAGGTGAGGTATGGAGTGGTGAGGTGAGATGTGGTGAGGTGTGGATGGAGTGGTGAGGTGAGATGTGGTGAGTGGTGGTGTGGTGAGGTGTGGTGTGGTGAGGTGTGGTATGGTAAGGTGTGGTGAGGTGTGGTATGGTGAGGTGTGGTATGGTAAGGTGTGGTGAGGTGTGGTATGGTATGGTGAGGTGTGGTGAGGTGAGGTGTGGTATGGTATGGTAAGGTGTGGTGAGGTGAGGTGTGGTGTGGTAAGGTGTGGTATGGTAAGGTGTGGTGGGGTAAGGTGTGGTATGGTAAGGTGTGGTGAGGTGTGGTATGGTAAGGTGTGGTGGGGTAAGGTGAGGTGTGGTGTGGTAAGGTGTGGTATGGTAAGGTGTGGTGAGGAGTTGTATGGTAAGGTGTGGTGTGGTGAGGTGTGGTATGGTAAGGTGTGGTGAGCTGAGGTGTGGTGTACTAGTCTATACCACCACCACAACAACAACAACATGGAGAGCTGAGGAGTGTGTGTGTGTGTGTGTGTGTGTGTGTGTGTGTGTGTGTGTGTGTGTGTGTGTGTGTGTGTGTGTGTGTGTGTGTGTGTGTGTGTGTGTGTGTGTGTGTGTTCAGTGTTTAGTGCGTGTTCAGTTTTAGTCCTCATACGGTCAGTAAAACAAGGAAAAGGATGTTTTTGGCGTGTGTGTTAAGGTTACAATTAGGGTTAGATTTAGGGTTAAGAGTTAAGGTTAGGTTTTGGGTTAAGAGTTAAGGTTAGGTTTTGGGTTAGGGGTTTGTGGTTACGGTTAACGTTAAAGTTACGGTTAGGGAACATTTTGAATGGGAATCAATTGTTTGTTCCTCACTAGGATAGTAAAACAAATGTGTTTGTGTGTGTCTGTTTTTTGCGCACCCAGTGGTGGGGGCTTTGACAGTAGGCAGATAGCGTCCATCACAGGGAGACAACCCCAATAATTGTGTTTGAAAACATCTGTTTTTAAGACCTTATAACTTTTTTGATTTAACTAAGCAAGTCAGTTAAGAACAAATTCTTATGTACAATAATAGCCTAGGAACAGTGGGTTAACTGGTCTAGGAACAGTGGAACAGTGGGTTAACTGGTCTAGGAACAGTGGAACAGTGGGTTAACTGGTCTTGGAAGAGTGGAACAGTGGGTTAACTGGTCTAGGAACAGTGGAACAGTGGGTTAACTGGTCTAGGAACAGTGGAACAGTGGGTTAACTGGTCTAGGAACAGTGGGTTAACTGCCTTGTTCAGGGGCAGAACAACAGATTTTTACCTTGTCAGCTCAGGGATTCAATCCAGCAACCTTTTGGTTACTGGCCCAACGCTCTAACCACTAGATGATCTGGTACCCCAATTATGACATTGGGTCAGCTGAGCTCAACCTATTTAAGTGTGAAAGAAGCCAGGTGCTTTCTCCTATAGAGCTCCGTTTTAATGGAATGTTGTGCTTATCCATGTGAGAGACGTAGATTCGGTCTCGACCTTTAAGTCTTTATTGAAGACTCATCTCTTCAGCAGGTCCTATGATTGAGTGTAGTCTGGCCCAGGGGTGTGAAGGTGAACGGCAAGGCACTGGAGCGACAAACCGCCCTTGCTGTCTTTGCCTGGCCGGTTCCCCTCTTTCCACTGGGATTCTCTGCCTCTAACCCTATTACAGGGGCTGAGTCACTGGCTTACTGGTGCTCTTCCATGCCGTTCCTAGGAGGGGTGCGTCACTTGAGTGGGTTGAGTCAGAGACGTGATCTTCCTGTCCGGTTTTGCGCCCCCACCTTGGGTTGTGCCGTGGCGGAGATCTTTATGATCTATACTGTTGTGGCGTGGGGGCTGTGCTTTGGCAAAGTGGGCGGGGTTATATCCTGCCTGGTTAGGTGTCATCGGATAGGGCCACAGTGTCTCCGGACCCCTCCCCCCGTTTCAGTCTCCAGTATCTTTTCTGCAATTGTCTATGTGCTGGGAGCTATACATGGACCTTGATGAAAAGGTAGTGTGTGTCAACTAGGCAAATGAGAAAGCCAAAGCAAGACTATACGGAGGTCCAAGGGAGTGGCGTAGGTAGTCAGTGTGTTGGTATGGGACACAGACTCGGTTCCATTTCTCACCCAAGCCATTTCTCCTAGCACCTGCCACTAAGGTTCACAGACCGTGGACTGGATGAATACTGACAGAAGCACTAATACCTCCAGCGCTAGGTCAAAGGTGGCCAACAAGTTTCAGCCTAGCACTAAGTGATTTAAATATCCAAGCAATATCCAAGTCTGCTATATCTGGTGTAATTCTCCTGTCTTATCTGGTGTCCTTTGTGAATGTAAGAATGCTCCTTCTAATCCTCTCTCCCCTCCTGGACGACATGAGCCCTAGGACATGCCTCAGGACTACCAGGCCTGATGACTCCTTGCTGTCCCCAGTCCACCTGGTTGTGCTGCTGCTCCAGTTTCAACCGTTCTGCCTGCGACTATGGAACACTGACCTGTTCGCTGGACGTGCTACCTGTCCCAGACCTTCTCTCTCTCACTCTTTCTCTTTCTCACCTGCTGTCTCGACCTCTGAATGCTTCGCTATGAAAGCCAACTGACATTTACTCCCTCTACAACCACTGTGATTATTATTATTGGACCATGCTGGTCGTCTATGAACGTTTGAACATCTTGGCCATATTCTGTTATAATCTCCACCCGGCACAGCCAGAAGAGGACTGGCCACCCCTCAGAGCCTGGTTCCTCTCTACGTCTCTTACTATGTTCCTGCCTTTTTAGGGAGTTTTTTCCTAGCCACCATGCTTCTACATCTGCATTGCTTGCTGTTTGGGGTTTTAGGATGGGTTTCTGTAAAGCACTTTGTGACATCTGCTGATGTAAAAAGGGCTTTATAAATACATTTGATAGATTTTTTGTTGTTTCCCTTGTTTGTTTTGCTCCATATTCTTTTTACTCCCTATCCCTACGTAATTGTGTTTGTTTTTTTGTTTTGTTTTTCTTTTCAGAAGCAAACCTAGTGGGCATCCATGGTGGGTGTCTTTTCGAACCCCTTTTACTAGTGGCTTTTGACAACTTTCAGTGGGCTACCCACATGACTGTCTTTCAGAACCCCCTCGGAACCATTTTCTGTTTTGTTGTCAAAGTGATTTTTGTTTGTTTCCTTTTTGTTGTGAGTGACATATTGAGTTTGGCTTGAGGGAACGTAACAAACCCGTCGTCTTTTAGAAAGTGGTTTTTTAACCAACTGTCATATTTTGTTCTACAAAAAAATGTGGAAACGTGTCATTTGTTTGATGCTGGATGATAATGAATATGAGGTTGAAAAGTTGCCCTTTAAATCAGACAATTTATCCTTTATCAAGCTGCATGTGGAGCATTCATAAACTTGTCAAGTGATCGTAACTACATCGTTGGTATACAGTGTGCAAATTCTCTATCAGTTAAATAACTCCCTAAGGCTGTTACAGTGACTGCGTTGTGAGTCATGACCGCAGTCAAAATCCTTGAATCATGGTAACTAGGCTTTTCCAAAACTGCGCTCTGATGGTCATTAGTAGCCTACCAAACTTGCTAATGACCAGTCGCTAATGTCCTGGTACTACTCCGTGCTCTATCGTCCTTGTCATCAAATCAAATCAAATGTATTTATGTAGCCCTTCGTACATCAGCTGATATCTCAAAGTGCTGTACAGAAACCCAGCCTAAAACCCCCAAACAGCAAGCAATGCAGGTGTAGAAGCACGGTGGCTAGGAAAAACTCCCTAGAAAGGTCAAAACCTAGGAAGAAACCTAGAGAGGAACCAGGCTATGAGGGGTGGCCAGTCCTCTTTTGGCTGTGCTGGGTGGAGATTATAACAGAACATGACCAAGATGTTCAAATGTTCATAAATGACCAGCATGGTCAAATAATAGATTTGGGACAGGTAGCACATCACTCTGACATCAATGCTTTCTATAGGCTAGACCTACTATAGTTATTCATCAACTTTCCAAATATGAAACACATTTCTTTGCTTTACAACAGGAGTAACCTACCTGGCTGGCATTAAAATAAACTGCTGGGGAAAGCGTCCTCCATTCGCTATTCTAATACTGGAGACATGTATTTTTTGGAGACATGTCTTTTTTGGAGACATGTCTTTTTTGTCTCTGTCTTCACAGGTGCATGATAAAGGTCCATTCCAAAATCTTAACTAATTTCACACATATATAATAATTTAGTATATGTAAAGACAAGATTTCAATTTAGAATAGTTAGATGGGTAAGAATATTAACACTTGGGAAACATTTTCCCTCAAAATGTTTTTTTCCGGCACTGAGCTAATTTCCAGTTTGCTGAGCGCAGACTTGAATGTTGTGAAAACTTCCAGCATGTGTTTACTGTGAACAGTGAGGCTCTACCGGCTTTAAATTACAGTTTTAACAGTGGCCAAGTAGGCTACTGTGGCTATTTGCCTTCCAGAGTGGCCTACCATCAAAAACAATGTATCCCATAACATTTTAGCATGGAAACAGTGGTGTCCATTATAGGCCTACATTCCATGAGACTTTGGAGAGAAAAAAACATGCAGGGCTCGACATTAACCTGTTTATCCGCTTGTCCTTGAGACAAGGAGGTGACAGAAAATGTTGTTGTGTTGTTTGATGAAAGAAACCACTTTTAAATTTTTTAAAAATTATTATTATTCCCATACCGTTATTACAGCGAATCAGACAAATTATGCCACTCTCTGCCTATTGGCTACTTAGCTTCTGCAAGCCCGTCTCAAAATACAACACTGCCACTTTAAGAAAAAAAAATCTCTTTACCTGACTGGTTTTTCAAAGATGTCTAGAAATGTACACGTTTTGTGCTCTGTAGGAAGCAATCACTCTCCCATTTGCTGACTACAAGTGATCTATCACTGGGATAATAACTCATGAACAAAATGTGCAAATGTGGCTACATGCAGCTCTCGCTTTGATCTCAAAACAAGCACATCTACTCCCCACCACAGCTGTAAACACAGTCCAGTTCAAAGTAAATGGCGCAGATGGTCTATGGCAATGGTCTATTTGCATATAGGCCTATTGCAGCTCTGATTGGCTATGCTGCACCGTTCTGTGCAGAATATGAGCTGCACAATAGAATCCTACTCCGATGCATTCTGCCAACAAAAAAATATATCTTGCATAGTTTGTTTTGTTTCAGGTATGTTGCATTGAAAGTAGCTAATATTGCTTTGATTCGATCACAATTGCCACAGTAAAGGGAAACGTTGATAGTGTTAACAGTGAAAACGCTAGAAATTTGAGTGAAGTTCAATCTCTTGCTTCTCCCACTATGGCAGTCTCAGGCTACCGAGCTGCAGCTTAGAGTGAACATTACATTGCATCAGTGTGCAGTCTAAAGGCATGCATTTTCATGTGACTTTTTCCAAATCATAGGTCGCATTTATCATGTAACAACTAGCCCATATGCCTATATGTTTTGATGAGGTTTGTATCACAAATAAATAAGGCTAATAAATAAGGCTTTGCATACCCGGTTCTGACACTGTCCTGTTTGACGTCTGTTCCATATGAAATGTTCTGCTCCTCGTGCCTCTTCTCTTCTCCAGGGTTGGTTGTTACAATCCTAGCTTTCTCCTGCTGTTGTACTGGATTTATTATTCTTAATAATTATCACATTCATCCTCTTTACAACTGGAGTATCCTACCTGGCATGTTAAACAATGCATCCGCACGTACCGTATACTAAATCAAAAATAATTCCACAAATATATTAGTATTTAAAGACCAGATTAAATTGAAAATAGTGTGATGGGTGAGAGTATTATCAAGTGCTTGTCAAATTGTGAATGAGAGACTGATGAAGTGTGTGCAGCCAAGGAAAAAATTAGAGCGCATGCCTTTTATTTAATGCCTTTTATGCAACTTTTTTTCAAATAATCACATCATGCAGCCTTAGAATGTTTTAGAAATCAAAACATATAGTCTTATATCACAACTAAAGTTGCACAAATAACTCCAAATTAAGCATAAGTAACACAACTAGTGTTACAAAACTAACTAACTCTAAATGAAGTGCCTTCAAAGAAAGTATTCATACCCCTTGACTTATTCCACATTTTGTTGTTTTACAGCCTGAATTCAAGATAGATTAAATCAATGTGCTCTCATCCATCTACACACAATACCCAGTAATGATAAAGTGAAAACATGTTTTAATAAATCTTTGCAAATTTAGAGGAAATGAAACACAGAAATATGTAATTTTCATTAGTATTCATACCCCTGAGTCAATACATGTTAGAATCACCTTTGATCGTGACTACAGCTGTGAGTCATTTTGTCTCTAAGAGCTTTGCACGCCTGGATTGTTCAACATTAGCACAGTAGCATTCTTTTAATCATTAAAGCTCTCAAGTTGGTTGTTGATCATTGTAACACAGCCATTTTCAAGTCTCGCTATAGATTTTCATGTGCCTGTACCTACATGTACATATTACCTCAACTAACCTGTACCTCCCCACATGGACTCTGTACCGGTACCTCCCCACATTGACTCTGTACCGGTACCTCCCCACATTGACTCTGTACCGGTACCTCCCCACATTGACTCTGTACCGGTACCTCCCCACATTGACTCTGTACCGGTACCTCCCCACATTGACTCTGTACCGGTACCTCCCCACATTGACTCTGTACCGGTACCTCTCCACATTGACTCTGTACCGGTACCTCTCCACATTGACTCTGTACCGGTACCTCCCCACATTGACTCTGTACCGGTACCTCCCCACATTGACTCTGTACCGGTACCTCCCCACATTGACTCTGTACCGGTACCTCCCCACATTGACTCTGTACCGGTACCTCTCCACATTGACTCTGTACCGGTACCTACCTCCCACATTGACTCTGTACCGGTACCTCCCTACATTGACTCTGTACCGGTACCTCCCCACATTGACTCTGTACCGGTACCTCCCCACATTGACTCCGTACCGGTACCTCCCCACATTGACTCCGTACCGGTACCTCCCCACATTGACTCTGTACCGGTACCTCCCCACATTGACTCCGTACCGGTACCTCCCCACATTGACTCCGTACCGGTACCTCCCCACATTGACTCTGTACCGGTACCTCCCCACATTGACTCTGTACCGGTACCTCCCCACATTGACTCTGTACCGGTACCTCCCCACATTGACTCTGTACCGGTACCTCCCCACATTGACTCTGTACCGGTACCTCCCCACATTGACTTGTACATAACCTCATTATTGTTATTGCATTATTTTTTACTTTAGTTTATTTAGTAAATATTAATAAAAATAAATGTAATTATATTCTCCTAACTGCATTGTTGGTTATTAACGGCTTGTAAGTTAGCATTTCACAGTAAGGTCTACACATGTTGTATTCGATGCATGTGAGAAACACAATTTGATTCGATTTGAAAATATTTGGCCTTGTGTTTTAGGTTATTGTCTTGCTGAACGGTGAATTCATCTCCCAGTGTCTGGTGGAAAAGCAGACTTAACCAGGTTTTCCTCTAGGATTTTGCCTGGCCTTAGCATCATTCTGTTTATTGTTTATCCTTAAAAACTCCCCAGTCCTTAACGATGACAAGCATACCCATAACATAATCCAGCCACCACTGTGCTTGAAAATATGGAGAGTGGTACTCAGTAATGTGTTGTATTTGATTTGTCCCAAACATAACACTTTGTATTCAGAGCCAAACATTTATTACTTTGCCACATTATTTGCAGTATTACTTTTGTTGCAAACAGGATTCATGTTTCGGAATATTTGAATTCTCTACAGGCTTCCTTCTTTTCACTCTGTCAGTTAGATTAGTATTGTGGAGTAACTACAATGTTGTGGATCCATCATCAGTTGTCTCCTATCACAGCCATTAAACTCCGTAACTGTTTTAAAGTCACCATTGGCCTCATGGTGAAATCCCTGAGAGGTTTCCTTCCTCCCTGGCAACTGAGTTATAAAGGATGCCTGTATCTTTGTGGTGACTGGGCATAGTGCTACACCATCCAAAGTGGAATTAATAACTTCACCATGCTCAAAGAGATATTAAGTGTCTGCTTTTTGTGGTTGAATCTTTGTTTGAAATTCACTCCTCGAATGAGGGACCTTAAAGATAATTATATGTGTGGGGTACAGAGATGAGATAGTCATAAAAAAAATTCTGTTAAACACTATTATTGCACACAGAGTCCATGCAACTTATAATGTGACTTGTTAAGCACATATTTCTCATGAACTAATTTAGATGTGACATAACAAAGGGTTGAATAAATATTGACATTTCAGCTTTTATTTTTTAAAATTCATTTTGTAAACATTTCAAAATTCCTAATTCCACTTTGACATTATGAGGTTTTGTGTGTAGGCCCGGTGACACAACATCTACATTTTAATGTCATTTTATATTTATATTTAATATATAATATATATATATATTTAATATATATTTATTTAATTATATAATAATATATATAATATATAATATTTATATATTTAACACAAGAACACGTGGAAAAAGTCAAGGGGTGTGAATACTTTCTGAAGGAACCAATTATCACCGTTTCAAGACATCTGTTAATTAACTCGCTCGGAAATTTGTTTGGGAAAAATATCCTTTCTCTTTTATTAATTTATTGTTCAACTGTATTCCTCTTACTATGAAAATAAAATAATGCTACGGGAATTATAAGCAAATATTGTCTGCTAAATGAACTAGTGCCATATGGCATAGCCAGATCAGGACCTAACATAACGACACCTCAGATGTTGCTATTCTGTTCTCCTGAAATGGGCTACGTTTTCTTCACTTCATTGTGTCTCTTTAGACCTGCGTAAAAAAAAAGAAAAAAAAAATATATATATAGGCTATATTAAAATTGATTTATTAGACTTAACATTTTTTTTTTAGATGTTCCAAAGGTCTGCATCAGTGTCATCAGGTTATGAGATGCTAAACGTTTTTATGTTAATTAACGGTCAATTACCGTGAGACCGGCAGTTATTTGCATAGTTACCAGCTGACAAAAAAATGTCATGACCACCATAAGCCCTACTTCCTACATCAGGGGTAGGCCACCCTGGTCCTGGAGTGCCGCAAACCCTTCACAATTTTTTATTTAATTTAAAGGGACCTGGAAGACCAAGTGTGTTGAATTTAAGCAATCATTGAACTGATCAATTATCTCAGTTGGTCAGGTGTGGTGCCTAGGTGGAACCAAAAATCCTGCAGGACCTGCGGGCACTCCAGGAACAAGATTGCCTACCACTGTCCTGAGTGATAGATACTGTGCATGTGATTGTTTAGTGATGTCAGTGGTGATGTCATGCTCTAACCAACACACCTTATACAAGTTTATGACATTTTAATTTACACAAAAATATGAACTGTGGTCAGATTGCATTTGAATATAATTAATTTTGTTTCTTTCGATGAAATGTACACTGTATTCTTCTCCGTCAATGGATTGCGTGTTTACATTTTTCTGCTCTGTTGACGCAATTACATAGCTTTAGCTTAAAGGACGATGAATCTTTATAATGATTAAGTTCAACAAAGAAACGTGTAAATTGCTTTATTATAGATATTAAAGGACATATAGCGGGTCCAGAAGTGCATGAATTGTAGGTTTTCTTCACCTTTCCTTGCAGAAACCATTTCCCAGTAAAAGCGTGAAAAAGGCAGAGAGAATCTATAAAACCTGTGGTGTTGTCCCTGTGTGCCATCCTGCTCACTCCAGCCCTGCCTGCACAGCGCGTTCGGTGGTCCCCATGAGACACTGCAAAAACGAGCGCTTATCTGAGCATTTAACTCAACAAGATATGCAACATTTTGGTGCTGAGGCATGAAAAAATATATTTAGTTGTGCTGTGGTAGGGGAGGGGGGGGGATCTATCTGACATCTATCAATAACATACTGTACTAATCTGTCTGACATCTATCATACTGTACTAATCTGTCTGACATCTATCAATAACATACTGTACTAATCTGTCTGACATCTATCATACTGTACTAATCTATCTGACATCTATCAATAACATACTGTACTAATCTGTCTGACATCTATCATACTGTACTAATCTGTCTGACATCTATCAATAACATACTGTACTAATCTATCTGACATCTATCAATAACATACTGTACTAATCAGTCTGACATCCATCATACTGTACTAATCTGTCTGACATCTATCAATAACATACTGTACTAATCTGTCTGACATCTATCATACTGTACTAATCTGTCTGACATCTATCAACAACATACTGTACTAATCTATCTGACATCTATCAATAACATACTGTACTAATCTGTCTGACATCTACCAATAACATACTGTACTAATCTGTCTGACATCTATCATTAACATACTGTACTAATCTGTCTGATATCTATCATACTGTACTAATCTGTCTGACATCTATCAATAACATACTGTACTAATCTATCTGACATCTATCAATAACATACTGTACTAATCTGTCTGACATCTATCATACTGTACTAATCTGTCTGACATCTATCATACTGTACTAATCTGTCTGATATCTATCAATAACATACTGTACTAATCTATCTGACATCTATCAATAACATACTGTACTAATCTGTCTGACATCTATCATACTGTACTAATCTGTCTGACATCTATCAATAACATACTGTACTAATCTGTCTGACATCTATCATACTGTACTATCTGTCTGACATGTATCAATAACATACTGTACTAATCTGTCTGACATCTATCAATAACATACTGTACTAATCTATCTGACATCTATCAATAACATACTGTACTAATCTGTCTGACATCTATCATAATAACATACATCTACATAACTAATCTGTCTGACATCTATCAATAACATACTGTACTAATCTATCTGACATCTATCAATAACATACTGTACTAATCTGTCTGACATCTATCATACTGTACTAATCTGTCTGACATCTATCAATAACATACTGTACTAATCTGTCTGACATCTATCATACTGTACTATCTGTCTGACATGTATCAATAACATACTGTACTAATCTGTCTGACATCTATCAATAACATACTGTACTATCTATCTGACATCTATCAATAACATACTGTACTAATCTGTCTGACATCTATCATACTGTACTAATCTGTCTGACATCTATCATATTGTACTAATCTGTCTAACATCTATCAATAACATACTGTACTAATCTGTCTGACATCTATCAATAACATACTGTACTAATCTGTCTGACATCTATCAATAACATACTGTACTACCTATCTGACATCTATCATACTGTACTAATCTGTCTAACATCTATCAATAACATACTGTACTAATCTGTCTGACATCTAT